>NW_015506691.1:47921-77286 GCF_001515645.1 Sinocyclocheilus grahami
CGAGTCGTGAGCCAGCGAGCCGTGAGCCAGCGAGCCGTGAGCCAGCGAGCCGCGAGTCAGTGAGCCGCGAGCCGTGAGTCAGTGAGTCAGTGAGCCGTGAGCCAGTGAGTCGTGAGCCAGTGAGTCAGTGAGTCAGTGAGTCGTGAGCCAGTGAGTCGTGAGCCAGTGAGCCGTGAGTCAGTGAGTCGTGAGCCGTGAGTCAGTGAGTCAGTGAGCCGTGAGTCAGCGAGCCGTGAGCCAGTGAGCTGTGAGTCAGCGAGCCGTGAGCCAGTGAGTCGTGAGTCAGTGAGTCGTGAGTCAGTGAGTCGTGAGTCAGTGAGCCGTGAGTCAATGAGCCGTGAGTCAATGAGCCGTGAGACAATGAGCCGTGAGTCAGTGAGTCGTGAGTCAGTGAGCCGCGAGTCGTGAGCCAGTGAGCCGTGAGTCAGTCAGTTGTGAGTCATGAGTCGTGAGTCAGTGAGTCGTGAGTCAGTTGTGAGTCATGAGCCGCGAGTCAGTGAGTCGGTTCGTACCTCTGGTCTGGGGCTCCAGATCCGCACTACGGGGTCGATGCCGCTGGTGGCCAGAAAGCAATAGCTGGGATGCGGCTGCAGGCAGTTCACTATAGACTCGTCTCCCTGTAAGATCCGCACCAGGTTCGTCGTCTCTTTGTCCCAGATGAAGAATGAGCCGTCGTCTGAACCGCTCACAATGTACTGGCCTTTACTGCAGAGAGACAACCGAACGAGTCAAGTCAAAGTCAACTTGCATGGCAATGTTTAAAAGCGAAACATAGTGCCTTCAGGGAACAACGGTGACACATATATACAAATATACTACAAAAAAAAACAATAGTATGAACAATAAGATAGTTAAAGATAAATAAACAGGACATTGATACATAGCCTACATGGAGCATAGCAGCATTTGGAAAAGTTGTAGTGACAGGTAAATAAGTGTGTTCTTATTAATATTATTATATATGGAATATAGAGTATATATATATATATATGTACATGAAGTGTAGCAAGTGCTGCTGTCTCATACACACTCCTTTAGAAACAAGTACGACATTCATTATATGTGGATTATTTACATTTATATTAAAGAGGGAATTCACAACATAGGCTATTAATCAAAAATTGGCTGTCTATGCAGTAGAAATAGGGATGCACCGAAATGAAAATTCTTGGCCGAAGGCCGAATACAGAACACGTGTCTTTTTGCATTTTTCCCCTCATATATTTTGCCAATTTTTTTCACCATTGCATAAATGAAATAGCCAAAATTGCAAAACCACAATTTAAAAATATTTACTTAACACTGAACATTTTTTTTTACATTCTAGCAGACACTATACCAACAAAGCACACTTTAACTTAATTAATAAGCTAGTAAAATATAGTTTTTTTTGGCCATTTTTGAGACCCCCTTCTTGAATCAGGCATGTATTTTTTACTGTACAAATAAATGCAGCCTTGCTGTGCAGAAGAGTCTTTTTAAAACATTAGAAAATATTACAGATCCTAATTTGAACACTGTGTGTGTGAGTGTTATAATATGTTTGCTGCATTTCGCTTATTTATTTATTTATTTCGGCCGAATAATTTCAGTTGGCGAACATTCAGTGCTGTGGCGTTCCCTTTTGCCAAAAACTTCAACACCAATAATGCACTTTTAATTTTGCCTCTCCGATCTGACTGTTTGTCGGTAAGAATACAAACATGCAAAAGCTCGATCTTTAGTTTTAATAAAAGCCCTAGAGCCGTCAAAAATCCTCAAAACAATGTGTTTTGCATAACACGGACGACTTCTGCTGGCAAACAATCAGGGCTATGTGGATGCAGGTTTCACAGAGAAAGTGTACACACTGTTAACTTACACATACTATCTACATTGTAACAATACAAAGCTGGTTGAAAACTGATAAACTTACTCTTTAATGCATTCAGCAGACGCTTTTATCCAAAGCAACTTACAATGCATTCTAGCTTTTATCAGTCATGCATTCGCTGGGAATCGAACCCATGACCCTGGCGTTGCTTGTGCCATTACTCTACCGTTTGAACTTCAGAAATGCATTATTTTAACTAAAAAAAACATTTTTGACATGTAGACTCAAAATGTTTCATGCAAAATTAAAATACGGTAAAAATTAGTGCTGGGCAACGATTAAATTGCATCCAAAATAAATACATAATATATGTGTGTGTGCTGTGTATATTTATTATGTATATATAAATACACAAACATGCACGTATATATTTAAGAAAAATTTTATGTTTATATATTAAACATTTATATATAATATAAATTATATGAATATAAATATATGCATGTAAATATTTTCTAAATATATACTGTATGTGTGTATTTATATATACATAATACATATACACAGTACACACACATATGTGACCCTGGAGCACAAAACCAGTCATAAGGGTCAATTTTTTGAAACTATTTGAAAATCTGGAATCTGAGGGTGCAAAAAAATCTAAATATTGAGAAAATCATCTTTAAAGTTGTCCAAATGAAGTTCTTAGCAATGCATATTACTAATCAAACATTAAGTTTTGATATATTTACGGTAGGACATTTACAAAATATCTTCATGAAACATGATCTTAATATCCTAATGATTTTTTAGCAATAATTTTGACCCATACAATGTATTGTTGGCTATTGCTACAAATATACCCCAGTGACTTATGACTGCTTTTGTGCTGCAGGGTCACATATATTATATAAACAAAAACGTATTCTATTTTGGATGCGATTAATCGTTGCCCAGCACTAGTAAGTGTAAGGCTGGAGTTTAAATGAGATGCTATTAAAACACCTCTGAATCATGAAACTGGTCTTTCTTCAGGAAGCAATAAAAATGCATTAAAGTCATCACAATACTATTAATAACACGTAATAAATATATGACCCAGACCTGACTCATTAGGGAATATGTCAGTAAACTGACCTTCCGAAGAAGTTGGCTTCTTTAATATCAGTGGTGGTGTTGCAGTGGCCACAGTAGCGATGCTTGTAGTCGAAGCTGCGCTCTCTCAGCACGATCTCATCCTCCGGGATGGACTCCTTCCGGCTGAAGTTATGGAAGCGGATGGAGCTGTTCCCCTTCTTGTCGTCAGCTGGATGCATGCAAAATACGCAGAGAGTCCTGATTATTCAAATGCATGCACAAAAACCCCCAAGACCCAAGACTGAACCTACAGGAGTCTGTTTTTGAGAAGAGGGCCGCCTTGATGTCTCTGTCGAGCGCGTCGCATGCGCTGCTGTGTGCCTGCTCTGGAAACTTGCCCTTGAAGTCATCTAGACACTCCAGAGCCTCGGCGATGTACTTGAGCTCAAACAGGCAGCGCGCTAAGCGGAAGTGTGCCTTCAGATGGCCCGGGTTCAGAGACAAGGCCTTCAGACAGTCCCGCAGCGCGTCATAGTGATCGCCGTCCCTGACAGACACCAGAGCAAACCATGCACTTCACATTAAAACACTGGTTAAGACACTATAGGGAAAAATCATTTTTGTCATGCACTGGTCAATTTTGGGCTATTTGGCTTATTATTGTGCTTTGTTTCAGACTAGTGGAAAGAAAACATCCATTCATTCTTCCCATAGGGATTAAAAATAAATAAATAAAAGTCTTAAAAACCAAACCAACCAACTGCGAGGACAACGACAACATTATGGACTTTGATTTTAGGGCCCAAATTAAATGAAAATCGAACACAAAAAAAACAAAAAAAACAACAACACTGTACTTAACAGCTTTATTGAGGGAAAGAATAAAGACATAATCAAATTAAAAATGATGGAGAATTGTTAAAATTATTCATTTAAAGTTCTAAAGTCTATAGAAACAATATATTTTAAGTTCATTGCAATGTATTCTCCATTACGTCATTCGTGGGAGTGGGCGGAGCTAAATAGCTCTAGGCACATTTTGCTCGCTGCGATTGGTATAATAACTGCTTTCTATTTGAATACATTTTAAAATGTAATTTATTTCTGTGATGCAAAGCTGTATTTCCAGCAGCATTACTCCAGTCTTCAGTGTCACATGATCTTCAGAAATCAGTATAATATGTTGATTTGCTGCTCGAGACACACTTATTATTATTATTATTATTATGTTGACATTTATCTGTGACATTATGAATGTCTTTATCATCACTTTTGATCAAATTAAAGCATCCTTGTTAAATAAAAGCATTAATTTCAATCATTTAAAAAAATTAAAATATTTTGAACAGATGGGTTCAAAAACATCAAATGCAATCGATTAGCACAACACAAGGTTTATTAATGGATGCACCCAATTTAGAATTTTGCACAATATTGAACCTTGCGCATATTTAGTGCCTCGTTTGCACATAGCATTTTGACTTCAAGTCCTGGTGAAGTAGAACTCTACTCTATTCACCTGTAGTGTCATGCCTTAATGCACAAAAGGCTGTGATGCAACTACACAAATGTAAACCGTGCATGTGATGCATCATGCTGTTTCCAATGTCGAAATCGTGACAATATGATGTTTTATTAACCGAATCATCTTGCATCGGAAGCGTTTATCGTACCACTTTCTCTTCATGTACGCGGCAGCGCGGTTTCCGTACAGCATGGCGTTGTGGCCGGCTTCATGGATGCCCAGACTGTAGAGCTGGATGGCTCGAGTCCACTGCTGGCGCGCGAACGCGTCGTTAGCCTGCTGCTTGATCCGCTCTAGATGAGGAGGAAGATCACTGGAGCCGCTGGAGACGCAAATACAGACCACAGTTACACTAGAATATGATGGCAATAACGTCATACAAACGTGACAGCGACAGAATCAATGACGCAGTCGGCATTACACACATAAATCAGTCTTACCTGGAGACTTTAGCCAGTTTGAGGCGGCTAGCAGGAAGATGAATCCCATTGGACACACCATTGGTCGTCTTCCCATTTTGTACCTCTGCCATCAACAAAGCACACGATTAGTTCGACGACTCATTATTTATGAGATCGGATGTTTTAGTAGCGTCTCTCATTTAAACTTCAGTAGTGAAACATTTCAGAGTTGGCGAGTGATACATTGTGCAATACAAAAGTGATACATTTCTGTGAATCAAACTGTTACAATGAACTCTTTTCTCAGAGTTGTGAGTTTATATAACGCAATTCTGACTTTATATCAACTCGCAGTTTTGTGAGTTCGTATCACGCAACTCTGAGAAAAATGTCAGAATTGTGAGATAAAGTCGCAACTACCTTTTTTGTTTTTTATTCAGTGGGCATCCTTACTGCAACATTATTTTAGTACCATTGAGATGCTATTGCAATTTTTTATTAATATTTCTATTAATAATAGCTAATAACTATTAATAATATTTTTTTTTTTAGTCTTTTTTTTTACGTTTAGTTGTATTTTAGTACATCAAGTTAAACTGAAAGAAAATGAGAAATGTGGTCTTGGCAGCTAACTAAAGTAAAAAAAAAAAAGTTTTTAATATTTTATTTCAGTTGATGCTTTTTGTTTTTTTTGTTTTAAGTAACAAAATTGTATTTATTTAAAAAAAAAATTTTTATTTTTTATTTATTGTATTAATTTTAGTTTTAGTAAACTATAATAACCTTGCACTGCAAGGTGTTAAACATTTGTAATCTACTTGGATATTAAGAACAACTTTTGTAGTGCTGTCAAACAATTAATCGCGATTAATCGCATCCGAAATAAAAGTTTTTGTTTGCATAATATATGTGTTATATATATTTAAAATATTTAAATGTATATACACATTTATATTCTTATATCTAAATAAGTTTAACATATAAACAACATATATATATATATAATTTTATTATATATATATATATATGAGATATATATATTTCACAAGAAAGAAAAATTACAAAATTTAAAAGTTTTCTGTTTAATGTAATTGTATTTTTGTTTTTCTGAGCAAAAAAATTTATATATTATTTGTGAGTCAAAAAAGGGTTTAAGCATAAAAACAATAAGTGTAATACTGCTTTAAATTGTTGTTGTTTTCCCCCCCCAAAAATAAAAATGTTCCGTTTAATTAAAATGCGTTTTTGTTTTTCCGAGCAAAAAATAAATAAATTTTCCCCTGATTTACAGAAGAGACTAAACTATCATTCAGTGTAACGGTCTTCTCAGGCATATTTACAACAAATAAAAATCAATTTAGGACACATTAACAGACTAATAACTTTCACCCCAAATACTAATTAGTTGTAATTTTACATTTTTAAAATGCGCCATTATCCTAGGTTTTGCCCAATCGTCAGAAAGATTTTTTTACTAATTTAAAACACAATAAAATGTAACATGCTCTTATTCTTTTATATATTTTAATATGCACACGTCAGAATAAGCATGTTTTTTAGAATTCTTACATAACTATGAGTGTTACACTGAATGACAATGTAACATAATTTCAACCAAATTGTAACATTTTATTCTCCGAACACTTAAAAGTAGACACTTTGCTTACATTCAACGTGCTTTCTATGGACGTAAATCAGCTTAATCGTCTTCACGTCTTTGACCCATTTATATACACATAATAAATATACGCAGAACACACATATATATTATGTAAACAAAAACTTTTATTTTGTATGCGATTAATTGCAGATGAATCGTTTGAAAACACTTTTTTAGCTATATCGTTCATCCCTATTAATTATTATGATAATGCCTAAATGCAGTAATATGACCGACTAATATATTTATAATAATAAAATTCATGTCTACGACAGCATTCACATCTTACCCGATGACGAGTGGCATTTTTTGGGCAGCAGAAATGTGTACGGCCTCTGTTTGAACGTCAGATCAAATAAATACACCTGCAAACAAGAAGCAGTACTGCGTAACTGCGCATCTAACATCTTCGTCAGTAACTACCAGCAGCGAGCGTCACTAGTTTACCTGCTCTCCACCCATGTTCACCAGCAGCTCGGTGCCGTCTGGACTGAATGTGACGTAGGTGGCCACCAGAACTCGTAATCTGTTATTATAGTCAGGAAGCTTCACAGGCAAGTGACCTACAAATGAAGGGAAACATCTGTAAAACGTGTTTTCCCACAATAGAGACAGAGCACATTTAGGCCACGCCCCCACACCACAATCCAACGCTCTCCATTGACTTTGTATTGCGGGAAGCTGCCTCCTTGCCATTAAATAACAAAAAACAGAGCAATGCCTAAAAGCTGCTGTGTGACGAGGTGTACAGCAAACAAGCTACTAAACCCAGAACTATGTTTTTATAAGCAGTCGACCCAAAACCCGAGCGTTTCTGGACACAAATAGTTGTAGATGTCAGGGTCATTCAGTCGGATCTTAAACAAAAGGAAGGCAAGGAAAAGGGACACTGACATAGACCAATAAAATGTAGTTTCTTAATATAGCTCCTCCTCTCAGGTTCACATCGGGTGGTGAAATGACAAGGAGGCAGCTTCCCGCAATACATTATCGCTCTGTCTCTATGCAGAAGATCATTCATGAGAAACAACGAGATACTGTCGACAAACCTGCGACATAGTACTGTCCAGCGCCGTCCGGTATCGATTTCTGCTTGTCGCAAAACGTATGAACACCGGCTGAGCCACTCTGATTCATAGACTTCCTAGAAGAAGGTTTGAGAAGAGCGTAGCGTTACACACTAAAGAAAACATCCCTCAAAATTATAACAACATGGATCTATGTATTGTATATTCTGGAATATAATGTGACTTGTGTCTTAAAATGTCCATATAATGCAACTAACGTCAAGCACACAAATATGTGCAATATTTACATTTATAAGAGTTCCGGTGCTTGATTCTGCATTGCTGAGGCACGTTCGAAGCTGTTCGAAGCGTCAGCCAATCAGAATCAAGCACCGGAACGCTCCGGTTTATAACACATCATTATAGTGTTTGTAAAAGTTTTGTTTTAATTTCCAGTATTTTACATTATTTCTGAATTTAGCAATACAACGAGACTTTATTCACCGTTGCGATTCAATACTGCAATTTTGACCAGGTGCAGCTTATTTTCAGAAAGATACAGGTACAGTATTTCAAGCAATATTCCAGCCAAAAATGTATGCATTTTTGATTGAACACAAGTGAATGAGATTTGAGAGCTGCTGTGGAGGGGGAAACTATTAACAAATAATGTCTGTCTGTTCATTTTAACAATAATAATCACCATTGCATTTGTTTTGTATGGACATTCTGTGTTTACTAGTGAAGTATTCCTTTAATAACACTGAGATGACCTGTGATTGTGGATCATTCGGATGTCGTAGAGCCGGACGAAGGGCCCGTTGGCTCCCACAGCCATGTAGTTGTTGTCACGAGGGTTGATAGCCAGACATTTGGCTTCCACGAGCTGTCCACAATACTCCGTCAGATCGATTAACACCTCTGAGCGTTTACTGCTCTCTCTCAGATCATACTGCCTGATGGGAAAAACACAGACCACAGGCTTGAAAACGACTGCATGGTGAAAAGTGTCTCTATATGACAGAATAGTAAGAGAGACTGGAGAAGAACATTTACATTCTGATGCCAGATAAATTTTTCCTTTTGTAATAATTGTTCACAATCAGACCAGAAACTTCCGTAAAGAATGTAAACGGAGCCAATTTTGATTTCACATTCAATTTAAATAGGTGCACATTTGTGACCCTGGAACACAAAACCAGTCATAAGGGTCAATTTGTCTTATATTGAGATTTATGCATAAATAATATTTCCATTGATGTATGGTTTGTTAGGATCGGACAACATTTTGAAAATCTGGAATCTGAGGGTGCAAAAAAATCTAAATATTGAGAAAATCATCTTTAAAGATGTTCAAATGAAGTTCTTAGCAATACATATTATTAAGTTTTGATATATTTACGGTAGGAAATTTACTAAATATCTTCATGGAACATGATCTTTACTTAATATCCTAATGATTTTTGGCATAAAAGAGAAATGTATGATTTTGACCCATACAATGTATTGTTGGCTATTGCTACAAATATCCCCCAGCGACTCAACACTGCTTTTGTGCTCCAGGGACACATTTAACATTTTTAGCATTTTGCTGCAAAATCCAGTCATTTCAATATGAATCTACATGATTGGGAATTTCATGTGAAATGCAAATTTCGCAATGAGATTTTGCATGAGGACTTTGGGCCAAAAAGCTCAATTTCTCTTTTTTGCCTGCAAAATGTGGCTAATGCGATGGCACCTTGTGTTTAAAAAGCAGCAGTAAAAGCTGTGTCCTCTACATGTCAGCTCTGGCGTTAGTGCTGTGTGTTTTCATGTCCACACATCATTCAGAGCCTGCAGCCAACACAACATCTGGAGAGGCTTGAACAGAGTTTTCAAGGGCATACAAGCCATTCCCACGAGCCTCATTAACCTCGAGGAGAGGTATGACTGAACTTCTGCTGCAGGCTCGAGTCAGTTCCTTTGAGAACGAGACTGAACACGACTAGACTTAGTGTTAGTTCAGGAAATCTGATTGGACCTTGAGATTTTCAGAAGTGCAGTGTGCATCGGGGTTATTACTGTGTTAACTGAAACTAACGCCATCAACAACAAAAAAGTTGGTTGCTTGAAATAAAATAAATGCTAACTGAAATAAGATATAAAAAATCTTGGCCTTATTTTAATTTAGTTGCAACATATTTGCTAAAAATAACAAAAAATGTAACCGTAATAAAAATGCAATATTAACTATACAGACGTATTACAAAGAACACACACAAAAAACGACAAAACAAACAATAAAATTACATGTAACTAAAATTAAAAGCTCAATATATATACACAGTGCCCTGCGAAAGTATTCAAAACCCTTCATTTTTTCACGTTTTGTAATGTTGCAGCCTTATGTTAAACTGCTTTAAATTACTTCTTTTTTTTTCCACATCAATCTACACTTTATACACCATAACGACAGAGCAAATAACAGAACTGTCACAACTTTGTACATTTATAAAAAAAAAAAAAAAATTCAGTCCCTAACCGAAGCACCTTTACAGCCTCAAGTATTTTTGGGTTTGATGCGACAAGCTTTGCTCATCAGCATTTGGCAATTATCTATCATTCTTCTCCTCATCTCTTCACCTCTCAAGCTCTGTCAGGTTGGATGGGGGCAGACACACATTTCCAGGTTTCTCCAGAAATATTTGATTGTGTCAGCTCTGGCGTTAGTGCTGTGTGTTTTCATGTCCACACATCATTCAGAGCCTGCAGCCAACACAACATCTGGAGAGGCTTGAACAGAGTTTTCAAGGGCATACAAGCCATTCCCACGAGCCTCATTAACCTCGAGGAGAGGTATGACTGAACTTCTGCTGCAGGCTCGAGTCAGTTCCTTTGAGAACGAGACTGAACACGACTAGACTTAGTGTTAGTTCAGGAAATCTGATTGGACCTTGAGATTTTCAGAAGTGCAGTGTGCATCGGGGTTATTACTGTGTTAACTGAAACTAACGCCATCAACAACAAAAAAGTTGGTTGCTTGAAATAAAATAAATGCTAACTGAAATAAGATATAAAAAATCTTGGCCTTATTTTAATTTAGTTGCAACATATTTGCTAAAAATAACAAAAAATGTAACCGTAATAAAAATGCAATATTAACTATACAGACGTATTACAAAGAACACACACAAAAAACGACAAAACAAACAATAAAATTACATGTAACTCAAATTAAAAGCTCAATATATATACATATATACACAGTGCCCTGCGAAAGTATTCAAAACCCTTCATTTTTTCACGTTTTGTAATGTTGCAGCCTTATGTTAAACTGCTTTAAATTACTTCTTTTTTTTTCCACATCAATCTACACTTTATACACCATAACGACAGAGCAAATAACAGAACTGTCACAACTTTGTACATTTATAAAAAAAAAATAAAAATTCAGTCCCTAACCGAAGCACCTTTACAGCATCAAGTATTTTTGGGTTTGATGCGACAAGCTTTGCTCATCAGCATTTGGCAATTATCTATCATTCTTCTCCTCATCTCTTCACCTCTCAAGCTCTGTCAGGTTGGATGGGGGCAGACACACATTTCCAGGTTTCTCCAGAAATATTTGATTGGGCTCAATCCCAGGCTGTGTCTGGGCCACTCGAGGACATTCACAGAGTTGTCTATAAGCCACTCTTGCTGTGTGCTTAGGGTCACTGTCCAGTTGGAAGGTGAACCTTCTGCCCAGTCTGAGGTTCTGAATGCTCTGGACTGGGTTTTCATTAAGGCTATCTCTATATTTTGGTGCACTGAGCTTTTCGTCTGCTCTGACGAGTCCCTCAGTCCCTGCCGCTGAAAAACAGCCCCAGCTCAGTTTGGCCAGGCGGCCAGCTCTAGGAAGAGTCCTGGTTGTTTCAAACTTCTTCCATTAAGGGTAACGGAGTCTACATGCTTCTGTGAACCTTCAATGCAGCACAAATGTTTCTGAACTCTTCTCCAGATGTGTGGCTCGACGCAAACCTGTTTCTGAGCTCTACAGACAGTTTTTTTTACCTCAGGGCTTGGTTTTTGCTCTGATATGCATTTTCAGCTGTTAGACTTTTATTAAGATGTGTGTGTTTTTCCAAATCATACCCATTCAATTGCATTTGCCACAGGTTGACTTCACTTGAAATGTAGTGACATCTACAAGCAAAGTTAATGCTCCTGAGCTAAATTTCAACTGTCCCAGATAAGGGTATGAGAACTTATGCAATGGAATCATTTAAGTTTTTTTTTATCTTTAATAAATTTGCAAAGATGTTAAAAACCTGTTATTTGCTCTGTTATTATGGTGTATGGAGTGTACATTGATGTGGGAAAAAAGTAATTTAAAGCAGTTTAACAACATAACAAAACGTGAAAAAATTAAGGGGTTTGAATACTTTCGCAAGGCAATGTATATATATATATATATATATATATATTTGTTTTAATTCAAAATATTAATAAAAACTATAATAGTATATTAACCATAATAAAATAACACTAGTATGCATTAGATTCCCAAACTCAGCCAAACCTGTATGTAAAATATTTAATTGAAATATCTCCAGTAATTTAACAACAAATTTGCATGTTGACGGTTCTTGAATGTCGTTAATAATCATTTTATATATATTTTATAGATATTAAGTAAAGATCATGTTCCATGAAGATATCTTGTAAAATTCCTACTGTAAATATATCAAAACTTAATGTTTGATTAGTAATATGCATTGCTAAGAACTTCATTTGAACAACTTTAAAGATGATTTTCTCAATATTTAGATTTTTTTGCACCCTCTGATTCCAGATTTTCAAATATTGTCCTATCCTAACAAACCATACATCAATGGAAAGCTTATTTATTCAGCTTTCAGTTGATGTATAAATCTCAAATGACCCTTATGACTGGTTTTGTGCTTCAGGGTCACATATGATATAATTAAATTGTAGCTTTTTTTTTTCCTCCACAAACCACCAGGGGTTTCACAAACCCTGATTTCTGAACAGACTGAACTCTCCGTACCTGATGACCCCATCCTCCGCCGCGCTCCAGAAGGTGTTGGGCCACATGGGAGCCGTGGCGATGCGCTTGACGCGGTTAGTGTGGTCTGAGAACATGTGAGTGGTCTCCTTCGCCGTCAGGTCGTGCACATGCACCTTGGTGTCAGCGGCTCCTGTGATTAAGATCCGGTCCTCGGAGTGAGGCAGGAACTGCAAACACACACGGATGAGAACACACATTCATGCATGTTTACTAGATGCAGACATGGACTTCACCTTCACGGAGAAGATGTTGGCTGCGTGTCCCGTGTGCATAGTGATGAGCTTGGTGTGCCGGAACGGATCCCAGATGATGGCATGCTGGTCATCCGAACCTGAGGCCAGGAGGCTGGAAAGAACAAACCCAGTGAGTTTATGAAGAGACACGGAGACGTGAAGCACTCTGGGATTGAACACTGAACTTACTCTCCTCTCTCGTTCCACTCCAGACAGTTGACGCAGCCAGAGTGACCCTGAAAACAGAGAGGTTACAATGTATGAGCAGTCCTAAGATGAAACATTCCTCTTCTCTATTCTAAAAAGAACATTTGTTGAAACTGAAGTACAAAAATGACAAAGTATCGTTACTTTGTGTTTACATTCAAGTCTTAAAGATACAGCAGCAAAAACCAGTTGTTGAGTATGAATTGTCATGAATTATCTAAATTTTGACTTTTTTTTTTTTTTGTGCAAAAATTATTTAAGATTACATGTGGGCCTCAGCCAGGGAAAATAAATTAAGTAATTATTTTTTTTTTAATAAAACTATTACTATACTGATAAATATTTTCATAGTTTTTAGTCATGTCACTGGAGGGCAAAACATACATGACACAGGGTTATTATAGTAAACTGAAACTAGAACTGAATTTTTGTTACTAGAAATAAATAAAAAATGTTAACTGAAATATAAAAACTAAAAAAAAAGTTTTTGTAAAAACTAAAAAAAAAATTCAGGTGTCAAGCTAAATAAGCAAAATTAATAAAAACATATATACACATGTATACTGTATATGGAAGGGTGTGTGTATGTGTGTGTGTGTGTGTGTATATATATATATATATAAATACATGCACCATATAACATTCATTAATATTTTTTATTGTTCTTCAATGTTCAATTTATGTTTGAATAAATCCATTTTTATGTTTAAAAGTTATGACAGTCACCATTTAAATGTTTATATAAAAAATAAACGAATTGGAGTAGAAATATTATTATGTAGCTAATTGTAACTTTATTATAAAAACTTCATTGAGTGTAATTTAAGCGTTTGTATACAAACAATTTCAATTTAACCTTCAATATTGTAGTAATGTATAGTACCAACTGACTCTCATGTATATTTTGCAGCATTAGTTTAGAGATTTTTTTTTCCTTGAGCAAGTACTGTACCTGATATATATACAAAATAATCCATATTGAATAGAATCAAAAACTCAGCCCTAATATTTTTAATTTATGTAGAATATTTATGTAGTATATCAGACACTAAAAACAGTTGCATATTCTAACATGCTTATTGTGAAAATGACTTTATTAAGATTAAGATGGTGACAGTGGACCTTATTAATAAAACATACTATATACAGGCAAGCAGGTTAGCCCAAAATTGCACATCAAGAGCGTTCTTTAGAATGTTTTTCAAGGGGAAAATGTTTAATGTGAAACTGTTGTGCGTTGCATTCATTCATATTCTGGGCTCACTGCTTAGTCTGTACTGTATATCACTGTAAGTCATATGAATCGTTTTCTTTATAATGGCTTTCTAGGCGAAACCATGCAATTTAGCATGTTCGTATTCTGAGCTCATCTGCTTGCTTGTATATAGTATGCATCATCTGTAAGGTGTACACTGAACTTGGTCTGTTAATGTCACTTAATTAGTAATTTTGTACTCGGTACAAACCTGGTGGGCAAAAGATGGAGGGAAAGACTGTTTTGTTCCTATACGGGTGTGACGACATATCAACACTATGAGTTAACATGCAATCATTCATCAATCACCTGTAGTTCGGCCTCCAGCCCCAGACGCTTTATAAACGGGTCGGTCACATGATAGTGTCTCTGGAAGTCCAGAGCCCGGTTCTCCTGCACACACACACACATGATATGAGAGCGTTACACACGCTTGTACTGCTGATACTGCTTTACACGGCAAAACTGGTGGGTTGTTGTGTAGTAGATTCTTCAGACGTTCTCCTTTAATGTTCATACGGGTTTGGAACGACATGAGGTTGAGTGAACACTGATGCACAATTTACTAGGGCTGCCCCTTAATAGTCGACTAACCATTAGTTGCTTAGTTGAAGAAAAAAAATAAAAAAATAAAAAATTCCACAGGCGAAGTCAAGCACTCCGTGACGAACAGATCTCTTAAAATACTCCCTCATTGTTGCTCACACAGATAAAAGTAATATTTCTTACGTTTATATGTGCATATAAACATTGTGCTTTTGTAAAATAATGAAAGCAAACAGGATGCACTTTCTGCCGTCTCGGTCTCTGTGAACTTGAGCGCGAAACTCTGTGTAAACTTGCCTTACAGACATTAAAAATATCTCTATTAAATGTTTACTTTCGTTTACACTATTTTGATAGTCCACTTTAGATATTCTACTAACAATTTTGCAACTACATGTCAACTAATTCTCATTAATTTGCAACTACTTGTCTACTAACTCTCGGAGTAGACTGTTAGGGTAGGTTTAGGGTTAGTAGAATAAGTTGACATTTACTTGCAAAGGTTCTCGTAGTCAGTATGTTGTGGACCCATCAAAATAAAGTGTTAGAAGATATTAAGCAGACAGTCTACTAATGCTCTAATGACTGCTAGTTGCTAGGCAATGTAGGCAATTTAAAGGAGCATGATTATGATTTAAATGTGACCCTGGACCACAAAACCAGTCATAAGGGTCCATTTTTTTTTTAAATTGAGATTTATACATCTGGAATCTGAGGGAGCAAAAATAAATCTAAATATTGAGAAAATCATCTTTAAAGTTGTCCAAATTAAGTTCTTAGCAATGCATATTACTAATCAAACATTAAGTTTTAATATATTTACGGTAGGAGATTTACAAAATATCTTCATGGAACATTATGACTGGTTTTGTGCTCCAGGGTCACATATGGTTTATTAATAAACATGCGATTAGTCGACTAATGCTTCAAATGAACAACTACTAGTCGACCATAAAAATCTTTAGTCGAGGACAGCCCTACATTTAAATGAACGAGGCATTTACATTGTACAAGATATTCCGTGTCTGAACTCTTTGACGACTACAGTAAATATAGACATTTATGAAAGCTGCCGACAGACGCTGCTCACCCGGATCTGGCGGCGCAGGAGATCACTCGTGACGTTCCGCAGGGACATGGTCTCACAGCACGTCATCAGGGAGCCAAAGATCTGCGATCATCTGTGCAATGCAAGCCTCTCGGGGAGGCCGAGCTTCTGGAACGCTGAACGCAAGCAGAACAACATCTGAACTAGGGTTCCAGTATATTTCGGAAACATTCCAGAAACTTTCCAGGATCTTCTGGAATCTTCCAAGGAGTTTGGGAAAGTTTCCGGAAATTTTGTTCTTAAAAAGTTGTTCTTTCTCTTTGGAGTGTTACGAGCTGATTGTGCATAGATAAGATCCCTGAAGCTGCAAAGACTAAAGTCTCAAAACCAAAGAGATATTCTTTATCAAAGTTAAGACTCTGCCACGCCCCCCTAAAACGGCTCGTTCTAACACGCCCCCCACATATCTACCTCACTATGTGGAAATATTAGCATAATGCGCCCAAATGTGCACGCAAAGAAAGAAGGCGTGGTTTCAGTAACCGCAGTTAGTGTTGAAGCAGCATGTCCCACCCCTTTGCAACCCAAATCTGAACAGC
Source organism: Sinocyclocheilus grahami (assembly GCF_001515645.1). Lineage (NCBI taxonomy): Eukaryota > Metazoa > Chordata > Actinopteri > Cypriniformes > Cyprinidae > Sinocyclocheilus > Sinocyclocheilus grahami. The sequence continues at coordinate 64,349 of NW_015506691.1, forward strand.
AGGTAGAGTTGTTTTGGAGAAAAAGTTGGAAGTTAGTTAGCACTTGATTACTTTGAAGGGGTCATATGATGCGATTTCAAGTGCTCCTTTCTCTTTGGAGTGTTACGAGCTGATTGTGCATAGATAAGATCCCTGAAGTTGCAAAGACTAAAGTCTCAAAACCAAAGAGATATTCTTTATCAAAGTTAAGACTCTGCCAAGCCCCGGGGCATAGAGGGCCTACAATAATGTACAGTATTTGAAAAATAATGTGTGTTTTGAACATTAAAGCATGTCAACATATTCTGTTACACCAAATACACCAAATAATGATCTTTAAAAAGCATCATACGACCCCTTTAAACCGTCTTTCTGTTGCTTTTCTTAATTATTGTCAATGCATACGTACAAGGACCACAGGTTTGATTTTTTTGAACACGCTTTTTGTGCCAGATCTAAGTCAAGACACCAGAGGCAAACACATTGTTTTTAAAGCACCTGTCAAGTCTGAGATTTGTAACGCTATTTGGCTTTCCACAAGTTTTTTTTTTTTCAGACTAGTGGAATAAAATATGCATTTTAGTGTAAAATACATTCTGTAGGTTTCAGCTGCAATGCATATCTTTAAAGCCAGTATGTTTTTTCTCCATTTCAGCTGCACTTACATGCGCCAAAATGTATAGTTTATAGTTGTTTGTCAGTATTTTTCTGATCTATGATATTTTGCTTCAGACTACTGGAAAGAAAACATCAGAAATACACATTTAAGGGTTTATTTTAGTGCACTTTATCTATTTGCGTCCGTCGATTTATTTTAATCTTCTCTTACACACAGCAAACTTTACACTTTTACTCCTCTCTCTATTCTGAAGGCTCGTTCATATATCATTCACACTGATTTATACGACATTTTACTCCTAAAAACAGTGAAAATGTAGTTTTTTCTGGCTGTTGACAGCATTTTCTGATTTATGGAGTGATATTTTGTGCTTCTATAGTTACACAGTATGCTGTTTTACTGTGTAGTTCACGTTATATCTTTATAATCGGCCTTATTAAGTGAGTTTAGAGTTAAAATGTGATTAATCTGACTGTCAGCTAGTTTGACGCGATCACCAAAACATAAACAATTAGCATTAGCCGATTAGCGACACCTCACAACTCCACATTCACACAAAACCAGACACTTCTGACAGCAGTCAGCAACTTACTGCTTACTGCAGATTATTTAAAGCAAGGTTTGTTTAAAAATAAACACATATCAGCGTGAAGTGTGAGTAATATTACCTCAGAGTCTGTCTGGCCTTCTCTCTGCGCAGCTCGATAACGCGATATTTAGGCTGAAAACCCAACTGTGCTTTCAGTAATCGATGCCAATGCTTTACCTATCCGCTGAGCAATGTCTACAGCTAATAAAAGACTAGTTGTGATGAAGCATTGGTGAGATTTTGAAGCCACATTACGAAGCAGCTTCTCGACTGAGCGCTGACAGCGCGGGTTGCCAGATCCTTCGTCTTTAGCGGAACAACATCCGGACACTTTCGGTTTTAACGTTAAGGTGCATTGATTTTATGTTATGTTATACTTATTCGTGTTATGCACACTACCAGACACAAGTTTTTGAGCAGTACGATTTTTAATGCTTTTTAAACACTTCTCTTCTGCTCACCAAGCCTGCATTTAGTTGTTCCAAAATACAGCAAAGTGGTAATATTGTGAAATATTTTTACTGTTAAAAATAGCTGCTTTCTATTCATTTGAATATATTTCAAAATGTAATTTATTTCTGCTGTATTTTCAGCATCATTACTGCAGTCTTCAGTGTCACGTGATCTTCAGAAATCAGTATAATATGCTGAGAAACATTTCTGATTATTATTATTATTATTATTATCAATATTTAAAACAGTTGAGGACATTTTTCAGGATTCTTTCATGAATAGAAAGATCTAAAGATCAGCATTTATCTGAAATAAAAAGTTTTATGACGTTATGCACTATATCGTTCAAAAGCTTAATAATTTTTTATTTGTATTTTTTTTTTAGGGTATAGAAATTAATACTTTTATTTAACAAGGATGCTTTAAATTGATCAAAAGTGATGATAGAGACATTTACAATGTTACAAAAGATTTCTATTTTCAGATAAATACTTTCTATTCATGAAAGAAACCTGAAAAAATTCTACTCGGCTGTTTTCAACATAATAATAATAATAATAATAAGTGTGTCTCGAGCAGCAAATCAGCATATTAGAGTGATTTCTAAAGGACCATGTGACTGGAGTAATGATGCAGCTTTGAAATCACAGGAATAAATTACATTTTAAAATATATTCAAATAGAATAGTTATTTTAAACAGTAAAAATATTTCACAATATTACCGTTTTGCTGTATTTTGGATCAAATAAATGCAGACTTGGTGAGCAGAAGAGACTTCTTTAATAAACATTACTGTTACTTTTTAACTGGTAGTGTATGTTATGATACTTATTAATTTTATATACATTATTTAATTACATGTATGTAATCGTGCTGTGTTATATTCACCTTGCAACGCAGCATAAACAATACAATTTTTTTTGAATTGCATTATTTTAAAAACGTGTCAAACCGTGCACTTCAAATGAATTAATTCACATCGATTACAATAAAGATAACGTTTTTATGAGAATATGATTTGAACCTTTATAACTATGAAGGAATATCTGGCAACCTTAAAACGTTCTCAAGGCATTTCCTGTTTTAGCAGAAAGCACAATTACATAATACAAGTCACTAGACATAACAAAGTGAATAAATGCAACCTCATAAGTTAATGCTAATAAAACCACTGCACATGCATTGCAAAACACTTGTTTAATTTGTTCCAGCATCATTAATCTGTCAAAATATGCATCAGCACAGAGAAATATATTTGTTAGTAGTAATGGAGAGATGTGTTTGTTCCGGAGAACAGCAGAAGATCCTCACATCAGTACTTCTTGATCTGGGACACTTCATGCAGGTAGGCGATGAACAGCTTGGTTCCCTCCATGTAGTTGTATCTGAAAAATAAGACATGAAGCAGTGAATGAATGTGCATGAAGAGAAGCTCTCCAACAGACTCAGAAGCTCCAGGGACCTGCTGATCTTCTCGTTCTGTGAATGCAGGCCGTCGTCGAAGCCTCCGATGGGCAGCATGATGATGCTCTTGCCTGTGACGTCCTGGAAGGTTCTGGCGATGGGAATCGTGCCTCCCTCACGGATCAGGTCCGGCTCCACGGCAAACACTACGAGACACAGGTGATGCTCAACGTCTTACTCAGATGCACTACTGCTCTTATGAATCCTGCTTACAGAAGTATTTTTCAAAGCAGAAAACCAAAAGCTAGAATCCACACACACACACTCCAAGCAAGCTCAAAGCATAAGATCCATTGAGAAACAAAATTTTTTACTTTAGAATTTCGTGACCTTGCCAATGAGGAACAACATTTTGGCAACTAGCTGAAATAAGTAATTTCAAAATAAAAAGTATAATTTATTTTATTTTAGTTAATGTTTATTTCAAGTAATCTTTCTTTTACTTGTATGTTTTGTGCACTTTTGTACTTTTTTACTTGAAATGTCACTTTTTTTGGTTTGTGCACTTATGTACTTTTTTTACTTGAAATGTCACTTTTTTGGTTTGTGCACTTTTTTTACTTGAAATGTCACTTTTTTTGGTTTGTGCACTTTTGTACTTTTTTGTGCACTTTTGTACTTTTTTGTGCACTTTTGTACTTTTTTACTTGAAATGTCACTTTTCTGTTTGTGCACTTGTACACAAGTGTACTTTTTTAAAACTTGAAATTTCACTTTTTTTGTTTGTGCACTTTTGTACTTTTTTGTGCACTTTTGTACTTTTTTACTTGAAATGTCACTTTTCTGTTTGTGCACTTGTACACAAGTGTACTTTTTTAAAACTTGAAATTTCACTTTTTTTGTTTGTGCACTTTTGTACTTTTTTGTGCACTTTTGTACTTTTTTACTTGAAATGTCACTTTTTTGTTTTGTGCACTTTTGTACTTTTTTTACTTGAAATGTCACTTTTTTGTTTGTGCACTTTTGTACTATTTTTTTACTTGAAATGTCACTTTTTTGGTTTGTGTACTTTTGTACTTTTTTACTTGAAATTTCACTTTTTTTGTTTGTGCACTTTTGTACTTTTTTACCTGAAATGTCACTTTTCTGTTTGTGCACTTGTACACAAGTGTGCTTTTTTTTAACTTGAAATGTCACTTTTTCGTGCACTTTTGTACTTTTTTTAAACTTGAAATGTCACTTTTTCGTGCACTTTTGTACTTTTTTTTTTACTTGAAATGTCACTTTTTTTGTGCACTTGTACACAAATGTACTTTTTTTACTTGAAATGTAGTTTTTTTTGTTTGTGCACTTTTGTACTCCATATGGAACTTGGTTTGTTTAAAAGAAAAAAGATTTATTAAAGTTATTAAGTTCTAAATTGCAAAAAAATCAGAACAAAAGACAAAAGTTAGAGATCATTTGCAATGCTGTTTTATCACTAAGAGCTTAATAGAGCAAACGTGTGAGACTGGGATTCGGAGCAGAAGTGAAGTGTGTGGACCTCTCTTGACCGCTGCCTTTCCGGCTTCATACAGCGGATGTTTGGGATCGGCCAGCCAAGGTTTGGCTCCAATGACCATTGTGATGCTGAGTTTGTTGGGACTCTTGCGCTTCGCAAACACCGAGTGTAAATAATCAGTCACCTAAGGGTTAAAAAGCACCGGTTAAATCGTGAACAGTCATTTCTACTAGGGATAGGCGATTTGGGCTTAAAAATATATCCTGGTATTTATTGCGATAATGGTATCAATGACGATAATATAGGGAATCCTGTTTCTTTAGAGAAAATAAATTTTACACAAAATAGGGTGTTGTGAGCATTACTGAGTACACACGTAATGTAATGACTGTTTAATTCATACTGGAAGCCAGAGGGCGCTCTCAGAAACTCCACACATGCATCACAGAAGTAATAGCACTGACGATGATCCATGAAATCCCTAATATGGACAAAGGCATCCAGTTATCGCTGAGTAAAACACACAATGGAGATAGAGAAATTTTAACTGATGAAACATGAAGACAATAAACATACGATCGCACAAAATATATGGTTTATCTGTGTTCTTCAAGCAATCTTGGGTATTTTGTATAAGGAAAGTATATTTATAATGCAATGCTAATAGCCTTTATCACTGTATATAATACTATCATTCTGTAATATGAAACCACGTCTGGTCACAAAAGAAGTTATTTCAAACACGTTATGAAGTTAATTTGGAGAAAAAGCATGTCAATAAATGATATCTTTGTTTGTAAACAGGCTCATACACAAGCAAAACTGTATCGCACACATGATACTGTAGTATATCTATTCATCGCCTGATTTTTTGTGCACTGTACAGCCCTAACCAAACCAGTTCCAGATTGTAGAAGGAGCTCCTCATTTAGAGATATACAGTAGTCAACATTTGAAGTGGATCAAAATCTTTCATCAAAGTTGTCCTAAAAACTAATATGCGTTCTTGTCTTAGGACAACTTTGATGAACTTTTGTGATCCACTTCAAATGCTGACTACTGTATTCCTCCTCAATTTCACGTCCACCTTCCGTGATGTCGCTCCACACTGTCGCACACAAAAATATGTCAGCAACTAGATTTTATCGTTATTATCGTGGGATGACCAATTCTTATCGTGGGGAGAATTTTTACTGGTATATCGCAAATGATAATATATCGCCCATCCCTAATTTCTACACATTAAAATGAGCTTCATCTGCTTCACCTGTTTTTCCACCACGGCTGGATCCATGTTAGGAACCTGGCGGATGGAGAACTTGGCGATGACTTTGGCCGGGATGACCGTCTTGGTGCCCGCCGAGGAGAAAGCGCCCTCGATGCCGTGGATCGACACGGTCGGGTGACGCCAGCGATGGGCGAGAAGATCCACCTGATGGAGCCAAGAAGGGGAAAAACATGTATTTCCATGGGCTTCCTTGCATAAAGCTTAAATGTTGAATAAGTGAGGAACTATTCCTTAAAAAACTGAATTTTTTTCCCTTGCATTTTTACTGTACTTGCTATACTATTGCTGGCAAAGAGCTTTTTAGACAAATATCTGCTGTTAAAAATAAAGGTGCTTCACGATGTCATAGAACAACCTTTTTTGTCTAAATGGTTCCATAAAGAACCTTTAACCTTTCTGTTTCACAAAAGCTTCTTTGTTGCGAAAGACGGTTCTTCAGATTCTAAAAAGGTAAGAAAGAGATGTTCTTTGGCTGAATGGTTCTTTGTAGAACCAGAAATGGTTCTTCTATGGCATCGCTGTGAAGAACCTTTCAAGCACCTTTGTTGTTAAGAGTACTTGTGGAAAAAATTATCACGTCTGAGAAATGTTCATGTTATTTCAGTTTTGGCGATTAAAAAGACATTTAAACCAAAGTCTAAAGTAAATACTTGCAATTGAAGTAAATAAGTTACAGACAGAGTTATAATTAACTGATATTGTTATAGATGTTACTTGAAATAAAATAAACTTTGAAATAAAATAAAATATAAAAAAGTTATTTATTATTTTACTTTACTTATTTTATTTTATTTTATTTCATTTAATTCAATTCAAGTTTATTTGTATAGCGCTTTTCACGATACCAATTGTTGCAAAGCAGCTTTACAGAAAATATTATATTTCTACATTACATTTAGGAGTAGGTTATTAGTGGTGGCTATGGCAGAAATGTACAGTAAAAATTATATTAACTGCAATGATTATATGCTGCGATTAAACTTTGCGATTGCGATTAAACGTTGCGTTTTGGTAGTTGTATATGTTATTCCAGGGTTAGCATTGTTGTTGACAAGGCAGCATTTCTAATTTTTGTTTAGTTTAACTTTTAGTACTAAAATAACAAACTATAACCATTAAAAAAATTATTATTTGAAGAAAAAACTTTAACTGAAATAAAATATTTTATTTCACATAGTCATTTAGTTATCGTTTAGTATTAAAACAACTAAAACTAAAACCATAAAAAACATTTTTGTTACTTGAAATAAAATAAACATTAGCTGAGATAAAATAAATAATTAAAAAAACTTACATTTATTTTATTTTGAGCTATAGTCATCAAGGCAACATTTATCAGTTTTGTTTAGTTTAACATTTAGCACTAAATAACTAAAACAAAAGCCTTAAAAAACATTTTGGTTGCTTCAAATAAAAAAAACTTAAAATAAAATAAATTAAAAAATTTTCTTTTTTATTTCAGCTGATTGTCAAAGCTACATTTCTCATTTTTGTTTAGATTAACTTTTACAGTAAAATAAACTGAAACCATAAGGGAAAAACAACTTTAATTGAAACAAAATATAACAAAGTTAATCTTGTTTTATGTCAGCGAGTCATTTACTTTAACTTTTAGTTCTAAATAAAGCTAGACTCGACTCGACTTTACTAAAATAACAAACTAAACCATAAAAAAATGAATAGATAATAAATAAACGGAAATACAAATTAAATATAAAACAGCTTGTCTTATTTCAGCTAGCTCAGCAGCATTTCTCATTTTCGTTTAGTTTAACATTCAGTCCTAAAATAACTAAAACTAAAACTAAAATTTTTATTTTTTTAACTTCAAATAAAATAAAAGCATGTCAGCCTGATGGGAGTGAAGAATTAAGAAAATACATGAATTACCATACATTTCTAAATAATATAAAGCAGGTTTTCATCTCTCGTACACTCTAAAACAAATCTGTAAAAATAGGGCTGTATAATTTGAAGGGATTATATATATATTGAAGGGATCCGTATATATTTGTACAGGTGTTTTACCAGTATTTTTAATTTCATACTTCATTGCATTGTGTTTTAGAGTTAACAGAAATGCACGTAAAAATGAATGGATAATGTCTTGTGTAATGAGCTGCCAGAACTTTTTCTGTTATTTTACAGATATTTTTTTTACAATGTATGACTCCGGCGCTGTTCCTTAAGTTGTGTTTCTTGCCTTGTTGCTGTACATGAGTTGGCTCAGGCCGATCTCGCTCTTGTAGCTCTCCAGGTCAAACTCGATGTCCTGGTACATCTTCCACTCCTCGTCAGACAGATGCGCGACCGCTTCTCTAACGCCGGGGATCAGGATCTTCCCGCTGGGGCTAATGAGTTTGTCTGAGGAACAAAACTAATGCTTTTCATATGACATCTGGAACAGTAAAGAGTCGAACAGTTTAACTCTTGTGTGACCTTATGGACATTTTTGTCTTTTTCAGTTTTTTTGTTTATTTTTATCATTTTGCCTGTGTTGATGCCAACTGCATACATTTTGGCACGGGTGTGTATTTTTATTGTAATTTTAATATTTCACCCTAATTTCCTTTAATAAATCTATTTTACACTAGGTGCAAAAAATAGTTCCTTTAAGGACAAAAACGTCTTCATTAAAACGGCAGTTTTTAATCCCAGGGCTGTTTAACTACAAAATGATGCCGTTTTTGTTAATAGGCTTTCATTCTGTTGGCAAGGCTTAAAAATTTAAATTTGTAAAAATTTTACCAGATCGTGCCATTTTCTTAGGTTTGGCCTATAAAGCAAAAACTCACATTTTTCCTGTTTTCTGCTTTTGCTGTATTATAGAGCCAGTGTGTCCTAAAAAAACGTGTGTGTGTGTGTGTGTGTGTGTGCACCTGTAAAGTTTGAGAGAGAGAAATTCTACTGTACACCACTGTGTTCGCCAGCGGAGCTTTGCTGGAATCCAATGGGAAGAGTAAGTCTTACTAAAAGCTCATTTTTAAAGATATCAACCTCAAATTTGGAACACAACTTTTTAGCAATTTTTGTGTTCAACATGTTTTAGAAAATATATATTTTATATAAAAATTGCTCATAAATCATTTTCATATACTTAAACCTCTATAATTTTGTTGGTTTACATAATCAACAATAATCTGTCAAGGGTCTTCTTTAAAATGAGACCAAATGTAAGTCTGTACTCCCAAGCTTCACATTTTTAGGACAGTTTTTGTCCTCTGTCAACCTCTGTGTAACCTTTTTAATTGACGCAGAAGGTCCGCACCTAAGATGCCGATCAGGTCCGTCATCGGCTCCATTACTGTTCCTCCATAAACCCCAGAGTGCAGATCCTTCTTGGGTCCCTCGACCTGCGTCATCACGAGAGAAACACGGTGTGTGAAGAGCACTGCTGCTCATCTAAACCCAAAAACACTTCTCAGATCATGAAGTGAAGCGACTGATTACACGGGTTACACTCTTAACAACTCTCTTGACACTCCACAAGCTTCGTGCATTATGTTGCAAGTCAGTTTAACCCACATTGAGTTTTGAGTTGTCGGAAGTAATTGTTAACCTGTCAATTCGACCCCTATATTTCATGGTTAAAGGCAGCTGAACTGAACCAATTTGTATGTATTTTGTCATGTCGGTTTCCCAGCTAAACTCTGAGAGTTATTACATTTATATTTATGCATTTAGCAGATGCTTTTATCCAATGAAATTTACACTGCATTGATTGTGTTCATTTTTATCCATTCATTCATGTTCATTTCACTGAAAATCGAACCAGTGTTGCAGTATTTTAGTATAATTGAAATAATATTATAGTTTTAAAAAAATGTTTGGAATCATTTTTTTTCTATTTTAATTTAATTTTAATACGTTTTAAGAATTTTGTTGTATATATTTTTTGTAATTTTTCGTAGTATGTACAGTATATATATATATCGTTTTTATAAATTTTTATTTTATTCGATTATTTTTATTATTATTTTATTTCATTTTTATCATATTATACTTAATTAAAATAATTTAATTACTTTTATTACAGGCACATGTTTTGTATTTTATTTCAGGTAATGAAATTTATTTATTTATTTATTATTGTTTGTTTGTTTTAAATTTAGTTTCAATTTCTTTAGTTTTAGTTTTTACAAAAAAAGTAAGAGTTAAATTCATTTTTTAAAAATCATATGTATTTTATGTTTTATTAATTTTTTGTAATGTTTAAAAACTGGTTTATTGATTTTACCTGTTTTTTTTTTTTTAATTCATCGTGTGATTTTTGTCGATTGTATTGAATCTAATTAGGGTCCATCTGACCTGCAACATAACGATCTCAGACAGATTTTTACCATAATACAAGGCTCATGCACCGGTATAACACATAACGTTTGCTGTAATAAATCTAAACGCATCTGAATGGTTTGATCTCTGGACCTCGGCGAAGAAGTAGCAGTTCCCTCTGGTTCCGTACGTCAGCGCCGGACGTCTACTGAGCCAAACGCAGTCAGAGATGATGATATAATCCACATCTGAGAAGAACGAGTCTTTCTGAGCCACAATCATGTCGTCCAGGCCGTTAGAGCCGGTCTCCTCCATTCCCTCAATGATGAATTTAACGTTCACCGGCAGATCCTGTAGGAAACACAGGCAAACCCTGAACAGAAACTCAGTATGAAACCCGTTGCATTTCTTTTGATTTCGTCGTGTCTTACGATGTTCAGGGCTTTGTAGACCTCCACTGTATGGATCCAGGCCAACACCGGCGCTTTATTATCAGATGCTCCTCTTCCATAGAGATTGCCTACAAATTAAATACTCATATTATCATCTGATTTTCCCACAGGACAGAAACTCAAACAGTTAGACAGTTTTTCACTGCTGGGTAAAAAGCTCTTTAGGCAAATATCTGCTGTTACTGACAGACTTGTGTGATTGTTTATGATATTTCAGTTTTGAAAACTAATAGACAAAGTCTAAGCTAAAAACATGCAATTAAAGGAACTAAGTTGCAGGCAAAACTAAAAGCATAAAATAAATAAATAAATACAAATACAATAAACATTAACTGAAATAAAATAAGATATTAAAAAAATTAAACATTTCAGCTAGTCGTCAATGCAACACTTCTCATTTTCTCATTTTAACGTTTAGCACTAAAATAACAAATATTTTTGTTGCTTGAAACAAAATGAAACTTTACGTGAAATAAATTATTAAAAGAATTAAACATGTTTTATTTCAGCTAGTCATAAGGACACCATTTCTCCTTTCCATTTAGTTTAATATTCGGCACTAAAATAACAAATCATAAAGCCATAAAAAATGTGTTACTTGAAATGAAATAAATGTTAACTGAAATAAAAAATGTAAAAATATAAATAAAATATAATAAAATAAAAATACTAAATTTGACTTGGAGTACTAAAATAACTAAAAAGATAAAAAAATAGAATATATTATAAAATATAATAAAGTACATGAAATATAAAAGATAAAAATTGATTAAAAACTGTATAGACATATTTATATGTAGACAAAAAAGCTTAATAAGTAACAAAAACTCAACAAAATGACAAAATGAAAGTGAAAACGGAAAATATAAAAAGAAAGTTAAATTAAAATATTAACAAAACTATTTTAATATCTCATAATACTGAAATGGGACAGGTTCAGGGTTACCGTCGATATCGGTGAGCTCGTAAGGGTCTGTCGCCCATCCGTCCTCTTTCTTAGCCGGCTGGACATCCACGTGACCGTAAACACAGACGGTGCGTTTGCTGGGGTCTTCACCGAACCGAGCTGTGACCACTTTGGGCAGAGCGATGCTGCTTCCATTGGGCAGCTGTACGAGAGACGGACACCACGGTTAATATTGTTCGATGTCAGTAGTTTAATAGTGAAGCTGTTCTAATCAAAGGTTACAGCTAGTAAGAAAAGCTCATTATCTGACCGCCTGCATCCCGACGTCCACCATCTCCACGCTTCCTCCAACGAGTCTGAGTTTCTCTGCAGTCATGTCCATCATTCTGTGTAGGTCGGATCGCTTCGTAACATCGCTGGAGTCGCTCTCCACTGCGATCCACTGTCTCAGAGTCTGAAACAGACAGAATATACAGGCCAGGGTTCAGCAGAACTGAGAGTTACAGAACCGGCGTCAATCTGAACTCAGTCTGAACGGGAACGACAGGACTGAATGAATATTAACGCAATAATCTGTTTCCTCGTTTTAGTAAATCATGGGCACGTTGTACTAGTTTGTTCCCTTGTTTTATTACTTTTAATTTACTACTACTTACTAGTTACTTTTATTACTCTAAAACAAGGGAATGATTTACTAAATTAAGGGAACAATTTACTAAAATTTGGAAACGATTTATGCCGAGTTCACACTGCACGATTTTCAAAGACGTCGCATCACTGTTGGTTTCACACTGAAGACTATCTGGGGCAGCATTCAGTCGCTGCTGTGTTCACACTGCACGATGGATCGGCGACAGGAGGTTTCACATTGCATGACTTCACAATAGGAAGAATCGCCGACAGCTCTGTCTGGTGCAGGGTTGCCAGGTTTTCGCTACAAAACCCGCCCATTACTACTCAAAACTAGCCTGAGGTATAAAAAAATTAGGAAACGATTTGCTAAAACAAGGGAACGATTTACTAAAACAAGGGAACGATTTATTAAAATTAGGAAAATTTACTACAACGACGGAACGATTTACTAAAATTAGGAAGCGATTAACTAAAACGAGGGAACAATTTATTAAAATTAGGAAAATTTACTGAAACGAGGGAACGATTTACTAAAATTAGGAAGCGATTAACTAAAACGAGGGAACAATTTATTAAAATTAGGAAAATTTACTGAAACGAGGGAACGATTTACTAAAATTAGGAAGCGATTAACTAAAACGAGGGAACAATTTATTAAAATTAGGAAAATTTACTGAAACGAGGGAACGATTTACTAAAATTAGGAAGCGATTAACTAAAACGAGGGAACGATTTACTAAAACTAGGAAACGATTTACTAAAACGAGGGAACAATATTTTAAAATTAGGAAAAAATACTGAAACGAGGGAACAATTTACTAAAATTAGGAAACGATTTAC
>NW_015506691.1:77391-79825 GCF_001515645.1 Sinocyclocheilus grahami
GGAACGATTTACTAAAACTAGGAAACGATTTACTAAAACTAGGGAGCGATTTATTAAAATTAGGAAAATTTATTAAAACTAGGGAACGATTTACTAAAACTAGGAAACGATTTACTAAAACGAGGGAACGATTTACTAAAACGAGGAAACGATTTACTAAAACTAGGGAACGATTTACTAAAACTAGGAAACGATTTACTAAAACTAGGGAGCGATTTATTAAAATTAGGAAAATTTATTAAAACTAGGGAACGATTTACTAAAACTAGGAAACGATTTACTAAAACGAGGGAACGATTTACTAAAACGAGGAAACGATTTACTAAAACTAGGGAACGATTTACTAAAACTAGGAAACGATTTACTAAAACTAGGGAGCGATTTATTAAAATTAGGAAAATTTATTAAAACTAGGGAACGATTTACTAAAACTAGGAAACGATTTACTAAAACGAGGGAACGATTTACTAAAACGAGGAAACGATTTACTAAAACTAGGGAACGATTTACTAAAACTAGGAAACGATTTACTAAAACTAGGGAGCGATTTATTAAAATTAGGAAAATTTATTAAAACTAGGGAACGATTTACTAAAACTAGGAAACGATTTACTAAAACGAGGGAACGATTTACTAAAACGAGGAAACGATTTACTAAAACTAGGGAACGATTTACTAAAACTAGGAAACGATTTACTAAAACTAGGGAGCGATTTATTAAAATTAGGAAAATTTATTAAAACTAGGGAACGATTTACTAAAACTAGGAAACGATTTACTAAAACGAGGGAACGATTTACTAAAACGAGGAAACGATTTACTAAAACTAGGGAACGATTTACTAAAACTAGGAAACGATTTACTAAAACTAGGGAGCGATTTATTAAAATTAGGAAAATTTATTAAAACTAGGGAACGATTTACTAAAACTAGGAAACGATTTACTAAAACGAGGGAACGATTTACTAAAACGAGGAAACGATTTACTAAAACTAGGGAACGATTTACTAAAACGAGGGAACGATTTACTAAAACTAGGGAACGATTTACTAAAATTAGGAAACGATTTACTAAAACGAAGGTACGATTTACTAAAATCAGGAAACAATTTACTAAAATTACGAAAGTTTTTACTAAAATTAAGAAACAGTTTACTAAAACAAAGGAACTAATTACTAAATCGATGGAAAAATGTCCTAAAGCGAGGGAAGGAATAGTAAGTCATGGCCATGATTTAACTAAAATGAGGGAATGAATTCATAAAAAAAGAGGACAAATTCTTAATTCATGACCACAATAAAATATATTTTCATCTGTGTGTCGTGTGCAAGATTCTTTCTTCATCAACAGCCTGTGCTGACGACACTAAGCCATCAAAGAAAAAGAGAGGCGTCTTATCTGAGCTCAAATAAACAACTGCATTTTGTGTTGCATTTCTGCAGAGATAAGCTGCATCAATAACGAGTCGTGATGATGTCACTAGAGCAGATAGATGTTGTCACTGAGTTTGGACACAAGATCACGGTTATCACAGAGATGTAATGCAAATGCTATCCTTAACTGAATTAGTGCAGATAGATATTTTCATAACATCCCAAAAAAGAAATACCTCGATAAATTCCTCTTCATGGCTGTTCACATATTGTGTCAACTCCTCAAATCTGAAGGAAGACACTCCCGTGCACAGAAGAAGACAGACTAAAGTAATGCTGTTCATCTGTGGAGCGCAAACAGAGACCTAAGGGGTGAAGACTGACATGTTCTTATTCTCAGAGTAAGGGTTTTTAAGAGAAATGAATTGACTTACCATTTGCTACGAGGAGCTTCCAAATAGCTCAATGCCGTCCCATCGCTGGTGAGGCGTGTTAAATAGTTTTCATCATAGGTACCTCCCGTGGAGATAAGGTCACTGAAGTCTCCTTAGCATGGAAAAAAACAGCTTATATCTGCCAAAATGAATTCTCTCGCTGGCAAACACAATCCCTAAAGCAAGGCTGAGCAAACCTCACGCTGAGTTCAATATGGGAGCAGATCAACGGCATTCCAAAGCTCAAAGACTTATGGACAAATCACTGATGAAAGGACAAACATCAACATTTACTAGCAACTTGACATCTCTGAACGCTGGCTTGACAAAGTCGAGTTTAACTAGAAGATTCTTTGAAGTTAGGCCTTGTGTGATTTGAATATGATGCAGTTTGAAAAGAGATTTAAAGTTGGAAGCTTATGTAGCAGAATATGGAAGCTTGTTTCCTCCATAGGATTAAAAAATGAAAAACGTAATTGTGACTTTTTTTCTCACAATTCTGAGAAAAAATTAATTGCGAGAGAAAAATTTAGTTGAGATATAAATTTAGAATTCTGAGAAAAAAAAGTCAGAGTTGTGTAACATAACAGAATTGCGATTAAAGTCAGAATTGTAAAAAAAAAAAAA
>NW_015506691.1:79835-81486 GCF_001515645.1 Sinocyclocheilus grahami
AAAAAAAAAAAAAGCCAGAATTTTGAGATTATAAACTAAAAAATCTTAATTGCGAGATAGAAACTCAGAATTGTAAGAACAAATCCAAATTGCAAAATATAAACTCAGAATTGCGAGTAAAAAACTAAATTGCAAAATATAAATTCAATTGCGAGAAAAAAGTCATAATTGCGAGATATAAACTCAGAATTGCGAGAAAAAAATCTAAATTCAATTGCGAGATAAAAACTCAGAATTGTGAGAAAAAAATTAAATCGAGATATAAATTTAGAATTCTGAGAAAAAAAGTCAGAGTTGTGTAACATAACACCGGAATTGCAAGAAAAAAAGTCTGAATTGCGAGTAAAGTCAGAATTGTAAAAATAAAAAAAGTCTGAATTTTGAGATTATAAACTCAGAATTGCGAGAAAAAATCTAAATTGTGAGATATAAACTCAGAATTGTGAGAAAAAAATTAAAAAATTGCGAAATTTTAATTCAATTGCGAATTGCAAAGTCAGAATTGTGAGATACAAACTCAGAATTGTGATAAAAAAAATCTAAATTGTGAGATATAAACTCAGAATTGAAAGAAAAAGTTCATATCTCACAATTCTGACTTTTTTCTCAGAATTGTAAGTTACAGTCTTTCATAGCAGAAGCCTTGTGTTTGAAATCAGTTCTGCTTTGTACTACAAGGTTGCCAAGGTGTTGAAGTGGTTGCTAGGGTTCTGCTAAATAAAGTAGCCAGTGCATTTAATGTGTTGGAAGTGATCTGGACAATCGCTAAGATGCTGATAAGTGTTTGCTAGGTTGTTGCAATAGGTTAGAGGTTTTCTTGATAATCCTGGCACATAGAAATCCTTAAGTCTAATCAGCCATAGAAAGCCTTTGTCAAACGAACATAATGAGCTTGACCTACTCGTTTGGTTTTAACTAGTGTACAGTATAGATGAGGATGAAGATTTGATTTCAAAATGCAAGCAAACTGATGTGATCCTGATTCACTGTATCAGACTGATTAAAGCCGTTTGTACTTTAATCACAGGGGGCCTAATTAGAGCATCAACAGAGAACTGCTCTTTAATTGTGCTGACAGGTTCAGCGTGCAATTAATTCACAGCTTGTGAAATATTTCCGGTCCTTTTAACTTGTGCATCCAGCATGTTAGATGTGCACACAGAATATAATAACTTACACTTTCTCAAGCCTGTGTGCATCACCGACAAACAGTAAATCCTGCATGTGTTGCATATGAGATAAGGTTTTTTTTATTCCTTTGAGATTAAACTAGAGTAAATAAGGTTAGTTCTGGAGTTCTGACCTCAAAACGTTGGATTAGTCAAGAAAGAGATTAACTTCATGGAGCAACGCTTTTAATCGAGGTGAACTTGTGTGAAGTGTGTTGTTGTTTTAGAGGAAAACCACAAGATGGGGCTCTTAAGAAACGTGATCTCAGGCTTGAAGTGCAGAACGTGGGATAATCATCATCTACAATCCAGCTTTTATTACTTTATGCCCTTTTATGCTGCAGTGAAGCAACATGGTGTATCAGAAAAATATATTTCCTTTATATTTCTTTAATTTCTCATATTCTATTTTTATTTCATACACTACAAGTCAATAGTGTGGTATATATATTTTTTAATGTTTTTGATTGAAGTCTCTCCTG
>NW_015506691.1:82204-83013 GCF_001515645.1 Sinocyclocheilus grahami
TCTCGCACAGGTTCACTTTCTCTGTTTCACAGCCTGTATGTGATGTTGCACGCTCTGTTTAGATGTGAGAGGACGCTGAGCTCATTCAGAACAGATAGAGCTAACCTGTTTAAACCGCAGGAGTTCACCAGCAGTTTATCCTGCTGTTATGACCTAGAAACCTCCAGTAATCAACTTATTTCACATAAATGAAGGTTTCAGCAGGAGGTGATTTCCTGCCACAATAGACATCAAATACCAAATTAACTTCATGCAACTCAGACTTGCTTTCTCCATTGATTTCACATCCTTTTTTCACATCTTCATTTTTTCCGCTCTCTGCTTTGAACTTCAGTTTCATCTCTTTAGCCAAACACTTGCATATTGTTATATGTTGTTCTCATTTCATTTCTGCATTTAGTTACTCTCACAGCTTTTACATTATACTCTTTGTTAGACTTGCATATTACAATCCATCTGTATTTTACGTATTGGGGTTTTTTATTCTTAAACTCAAATCCTGTTTAGTATCATTACAGTCATCCGCTCAATCACAAAAATATGAATTTGCAGAGGCGACACAAATGCATTTACACAGAAAATGCTGTGCAATTGTGGAAATATTGCTATGAAATTAATGCTTTAAATATGGAGTTCGCATTACAAGTAACATGATCGTACTGTAGTTCTACACTAAATTTCAACATGCATTTACTCAAAAACAGATTCAGTATTCCTCAAAATGAAAAAAACTGTACTGTACAGATGTGAATGTACATTTCCTACAGCCTGAGGCTTATTCATTTAACTTTTGGTGTGAAAGGGCTTTT
>NW_015506691.1:83691-85962 GCF_001515645.1 Sinocyclocheilus grahami
GCTCAACTATGAACTAGAAATTACTCTTTGTACTAAAAAAATAAAATGATGAAGAAGCAGTTTTCACAGGCAGTAACACAAAGAAGAAAGACTAAAACCTACTCCAATAATCCGTTTTATTTAAACTTCAGCAAATCACTTTTAGTCTTTGTATAAAGTGATTTTGTAAAAGTCAGCATGTAAAATCCTGGACATTGATTGAAACGAAGATGTGCTGATTCAGCGAATCCTGTTTAACTTTAACTAATTCGACTTTAACCAGGACTTCAGTAGAGACCCATCCTGAGGCCGGAGACTCGAAATGTGCCACTGCTATACTTAAAATACATATTTACAGTCATTACACACAGCCTCAGCTTTGAAAAGCACTGCTTTTCACACGATGCTTTCATTAATAAAATCAACTTATCTTAAATCCTTCATTGTTCCCTTCATTTGACTATTTGAAAATAAACTTAACAGGTTTAAGTTCTTGTTCTGATGCCATTCTTCTGGTCTTTGTCATACTAGAGCCGCTCCTTCACGAAAAATATTACAATACAAGCATTTCAGTCAAATAGACCCATATACTTAAATGTATTTGAAATACTAAGTATAAGACAAATGCACTTTTATGTTTATATACTTAATAAAATGTCCTGCAATTGTACTTTTAGTACACTAAACTGGTATACTTAAAGTCTGCTAAGATTGAACAACAAATTTTGTACTTAATGCACTTTAATTGTGCGGAAGTATAGCTGAAGTACAATTAAAGATATACTATATCAGTGTATTTTATTGTGCTAAAGTGAAACTGTTGCAAGTATAGTTCAGGTATTTTGCATTTAAAGTCTGATATTATTCAAAGATCATACAATCCTCATCAAAAGAAACACATTTTAGACTTAATATTAAGAAAAGTGCATTGTGCACAAGGTATATGCAGAATAAAGTTGAATGCTAATTTTTATATCAGTAAGTCTCGAGTTATCTGTCAGCGAATATGTTAAAAGATTTGAACTATACTTAGTATGAAATAAATATATAGGGGACTTCATGCAATATGTCAAACCTTTTAACCATTTGGGGGGGGAAAATCAGCACGCTGTTTTGTAGATGTTGCTTTTTAATATAGCATCAGAATGAGAAAATGCAACTCATGCATCATAAAGATTTGTAAAAGTGCATTATACTGAATGTTAGCCATGCTTGAGACAGGAAGCCAAATCAGGTCACTAGAGTAAAGCAGCAGTGCTGAACTCTGCTGGAAACACTGTGGGCGTCTCTTGCCCACCTTTTCAAATGTAAAAAGCACCCATGCATCACTCTACCCATATTTGGAAAGACTGACTGGCATTAAAGCGTGAGCTCGGATTTACAGCTGATGCATGATTTGTAGACAGAGTGCTGAGTTTATATAATACTCGTCTATAAATGATTGAGGTGGAGTTGCTTCATGCCAGACTTTTAATGGAACGTGATAAACGCTCTGCACGCGCCGCATGAGCAGCACAGTCCGGCCGGCTAAACATTAACTCTGAAACTGTGATCCAGCACTCAGACTGAGCGAGTGGCATTGATTCAGTGAGTCAAACACTCATGTTTCAGATAACCACATCCAATACGGACAAAAAACAAGCATGCACGCTTGCGTTTTAAAGCACGCACTATTCTGGACCTACACTGCTGTGCAAAAGTTTGGAAGAATTAAGATGTTCGCAAAGAAGTCTCGTCTGCTCATTTAGTTGATCAAAAATACAGTAAAACAGTGAAATATTATTAAAATTTAAAACAGCCGTTTTCTCTGTGAATATCTGTTAAACTGTAATTTATTTCTGTGATCAAAGCTGAATTTTCATCAGCAATTGCTGCTCCGTATTTTTGTGGAAATACATTACCATTCAAAATTCAGGTTAAATAAGACATTTTTTTTTTTTAATTCAGCAAAGATGCATTAAATTGATCAAAAGTGACCGTAAAGACATTTATAATGTTACAAAATATTTCTATTTCAAGTAAATGCTGCTCTTTTGAACTTTCTGTTCATCTGTGAATCCTGAAAAATAAAATGCATCACGGTTTCCACAAAAATATTAATGTTTTCAACATTGATGATGTTTCTTGAGCAGCAAATCAGAATATTAGAATGATTTCTGAAGATCATGTGACATTGAAGAGTATTTTAAACTGTAATAATATTTCACAATTTTTACTGTATTTTTGATCAAATAAATGCAGTCTTGGTGAGCAGAAGACACACACACACACACACACACACACACACACAGA
>NW_015506691.1:90439-101685 GCF_001515645.1 Sinocyclocheilus grahami
AATGACTAGGGCTAAGGCAATGACAAGGGCTCCGTAAGGTAGCTATCTCTAGGAGAGTGATAAACGCTGAAACAATACTCGGCAGAGGGAAGGGATCAGAGTGAGTGTTAAATAGTGAGGGAGTGATATGAAACAGCTGGGTGCAATCAGTGTAAACAGGTGTGTGCAATTCGTGCTGAGTGCAATCAGTGCAATGCATGATGGGAAATGTAGTCCGGGGTGATGTGCAACAGTGTGTAGTGCGAGAGTCAATGAATAGGAAAGTTTGTGGACCGGATTCGTGACAGGAAGTATAGCTGAAGTACAATTAAAGATATACTATATCAGTGTATTTTATTGTGCTAAAGTGAAACTGTTGCAAGTATAGTTCAGGTATTTTGCATTTAAAGTCTGATATTATTCAAAGATCATACAATCCTCATCAAAAGAAACACATTTTAGACTTAATATTAAGAAAAGTGCATTGTGCACAAGGTATATGCAGAATAAAGTTGAATGCTAATTTTTATATCAGTAAGTCTCGAGTTATCTGTCAGCGAATATGTTAAAAGATTTGAACTATACTTAGTATGAAATAAATATATAGGGGACTTCATGCAATATGTCAAACCTTTTAACCATTTGGGGGGGGAAAATAGCAACGCTGTTTTGTAGATGTTGCTTTTTAATATAGCATCAGAAGAGAAAATGCAACTCATGCATCATAAAGATTTGTAAAAGTGCATTATACTGAATGTTAGCCATGCTTGAGACAGGAAGCCAAATCAGGTCACTAGAGTAAAGCAGCAGTGCTGAACTCTGCTGGAAACACTGTGGGCGTCTCTTGCCCACCTTTTCAAATGTAAAAAGCACCCATGCATCACTCTACCCATATTTGGAAAGACTGACTGGCATTAAAGCGTGAGCTCGGATTTACAGCTGATGCATGATTTGTAGACAGAGTGCTGAGTTTATATAATACTCGTCTATAAATGATTGAGGTGGAGTTGCTTCATGGCAGACTTTTAATGGAACGTGATAAACGCTCTGCACGCGCCGCATGAGCAGCACAGTCCGGCCGGCTAAACATTAACTCTGAAACTGTGATCCAGCACTCAGACTGAGCGAGTGGCATTGATTCAGTGAGTCAAACACTCATGTTTCAGATAACCACATCCAATACGGACAAAAAACAAGCATGCACGCTTGCGTTTTAAAGCACGCACTATTCTGGACCTACACTGCTGTGCAAAAGTTTGGAAGAATTAAGATGTTCGCAAAGAAGTCTCGTCTGCTCATTTAGTTGATCAAAAATACAGTAAAACAGTGAAATATTATTAAAATTTAAAACAGCCGTTTTCTCTGTGAATATCTGTTAAACTGTAATTTATTTCTGTGATCAAAGCTGAATTTTCATCAGCAATTGCTGCTCCGTATTTTTGTGGAAATACATTACCATTCAAAATTCAGGTTAAATAAGACATTTTTTTTTTTTAATTCAGCAAAGATGCATTAAATTGATCAAAAGTGACCGTAAAGACATTTATAATGTTACAAAATATTTCTATTTCAAGTAAATGCTGCTCTTTTGAACTTTCTGTTCATCTGTGAATCCTGAAAAATAAAATGCATCACGGTTTCCACAAAAATATTAATGTTTTCAACATTGATGATGTTTCTTGAGCAGCAAATCAGAATATTAGAATGATTTCTGAAGATCATGTGACATTGAAGAGTATTTTAAACTGTAATAATATTTCACAATTTTTACTGTATTTTTGATCAAATAAATGCAGTCTTGGTGAGCAGAAGACACACACACACACACACACACACACACAGAGACACTCACTCACACACACACAGAGACACACACACAGACACAGAGACACTCACACACACACACACACACAGACACAGAGACACTCACACACACAGAGACACAGAGACACAGAGACACACACACACACACACAGACACAGAGACACACACACAGAGACACAGAGACACTCACACACACACACACACATACACACACACACACACACACACACACACACACAGAGACACTCACTCACACACACACAGAGACACACACACAGACACAGAGACACTCACACACACAGAGACACAGAGACACAGAGACACACACACACACACACAGACACAGAGACACACACACAGAGACACAGAGACACTCACACACACACACACACATACACACACACACACACACACACACACACACACAGAGACACTCACTCACACACACACAGAGACACACACACAGACACAGAGACACTCACACACACAGAGACACAGAGACACAGAGACACACACACACACACACAGACACAGAGACACACACACAGAGACACAGAGACACTCACACACACACACACACATACACACACACACACACACACACACACACACACAGAGACACTCACTCACACACACACAGAGACACACACACAGACACAGAGACACTCACACACACAGAGACACAGAGACACAGAGACACACACACACACACACAGACACAGAGACACACACACAGAGACACAGAGACACTCACACACACACACACACATACACACACACACACACACACACACACACACACAGAGACACTCACTCACACACACACAGAGACACACACACAGACACAGAGACACTCACACACACAGAGACACAGAGACACAGAGACACACACACACACACACAGACACAGAGACACACACACAGAGACACAGAGACACTCACACACACACACACACATACACACACACACACACACACACACACACACACAGAGACACTCACTCACACACACACAGAGACACACACACAGACACAGAGACACTCACACACACAGAGACACAGAGACACAGAGACACACACACACACACACAGACACAGAGACACACACACAGAGACACAGAGACACTCACACACACACACACACACACACACTTCTTTCTTTCAAAAACATTTTAAAAATCCTAATTATTCCAAACTCTTGTGTACATCTAAGCTATACTCATTCCACACACATGGATCATCTTGTTAACTTATCTGTGCTCTCCATCCAAACACCTCTGTTATTGGTGAAATGTTTTGTCGTCAGATTAATGTAACTGTTTAAGATCTAACAAATCACTATAGGAACATCTGGCTGTGGTTTCCTTGCATCCGCGTTACAGGGGAAGTTACTGTAGGCTCACATTGACGTGAAAGCCAAATCTACTGGGAAACTTGTCACCGCAGAAAGAAACAGAAGATTTATTTGACAGCGGTTATTCTATATATGTTGTTATAAAGTAGGTCAAGTAGGTTGACCGATTTCAACATCATTACTTCTTAAACACACAGCTCACTTCAGTCCCAGCAATTACAGCCTTAAATGAGAGTTTTACACCTCTTTGCATCACTGAAAGACATTCAAATGAGATCACATCAGTGCTTTACTGTCGAAAATGAGAACAAGGGACAATTGTGTTCAAGACAGCAGTCCAGCGCAAAATTCAGCATCTTATTGATTAACCAGCCGCAATCTAGTTTAACCAGGTGCTTACTACAGACAAATGAACTACGCTTACAGCGGCTGAAATTCATCCTCAGCACATTTCCATACAGGAGGTTTCAGAAGATGACCTTTGGAAATGTAGAAAACTGAAGATATGTACATGTCTGACAGTTTATATGCTTAAAGGAATAGTTCCCCTTACCAAAAAGTAGTATACTTCAAGTTTATTTTAGTAAGTATACTTAAGTAATGTTCAAGTATATTTTTAAGTATACTTTATGTAGCAAGTATACACATATCAGTGTACTAGTAGTATACTTGTAAGTGTACTATTTCAATACTCCTTGGGACTAAATTGGCCCACTTTCTAGTATATAAAAGTATACTTTTAAGTATAACAGTAGTAAACTTTAAGTACACAACTAGTTTACATCAACAGTTTTAGCTTGTACTGCAACTATACTAAAAGTGAACTTATATGCTGATAGTTTACTAATTAAATACTTGTAGTAGCATTTTTAGTCTCAGTAAACTACTAGTTTAGTCGTTTTATACTGCAAGTATACTCGTAAGTTTTCTTTAAGTGAACTTTACGTCATACTTTAAGTATACTACTACGTCCCTATTTAGATATTAATTTGTATATATTTTGTTACATGAATATCTGAACATACAAAACATCAAAAGAACAGGGTATCTGCTTGTAAACAAAAACATTTTATTCCAGCTTCATGCATTCTTTTTTTAAACACTTGAATGTGGATAAGTTTCATAAATAATAATAAAAAAAAGAAATAAACAACATTTTGAACAAAAAGCTGAAAAAAGGCTATGAATTAGATTCAGAACGATAATCAAAATTCATTATTACCTCTTCATTGGTCGACATTACATCGACGTTGCACAGTTTTGATGCTGTTTTATGTCTGATGATGGTGTTAGAATACACGTGGAAGCATCTGTTGTTTCGGTTTCTTCTTCACTTGTGTTTTTTGGAAATTCTGCACAGAAGATGTGTACTAGCGCCAGCTACAGTTTAACAATGAAAACACGGATTCTAGGAACACAAGTATAGCTCAAATATATTTAGACTTTTGCTAAGTATAAGTCAAGTATACTTAAATGTAATTTTAAGTATATTTCTGAGAAGTACATAAAGCCCATTTCTGAGAAGTACATAAAAGGTAGACTAAAACTATACTTTCCTATTTTTTAGTTTAAAAGAAGTATACTAATAGCACACTTGAATAAACTTTTTTTTCGTAAGGGTCAGACAAAAATGAACATTAGCTGGAAATGTGCTCATCCTCAGATGATCTGAGATTAGGATGAGTTTGTTTCTTCATCAGGTTTGGAGAAATGTAGCACTGCATCAGTGTCTCAGCAATGGATGCTCTGCAGTGAATGGGTGCCGTCAGAATGAGAGTCCAAACAGCTGATAAAAACATCTCAATAATCCACAAAAATAATGGCAAAGAAATGACAAGTAGAACTAAATGAACAATTTTGAAGTTGAAATAGTAAAATAATATTTTAGTAAAAAAAAAAAATTACTGTCAAAAAAATCTGCCCCACTGGGTTTGTTTTGTGATGATGGTTTATGGTTGTTCCGTGTTGGCTGTACTTTTCTTCTGGTTCCACAGGAAGACCTGTGCCGTTCTGCTGAAGTTAGTTTCACAAACCACACCGAGTTTCTCATTTTCCCAACCACACAGTACAATAGGTCTGCTCTGCCAACTCTTCTTCTCACATCATTCAAGGCCTTTGTTTCTGGAATAAAACAACTCACTTCATTATCTTGTATTGCTGGTGTTGTGAGGAATTGTGGAGCTCTGTGTAGCAGAAAAAAGAGATGGAGAAAGAGCAAACACTTTGAGGTAACTGAGGTGTCTACATTCTGAGTTCTGATAAAGTGGAAAAGTGAACAGAAAATGTGAACAAAGTGTAAGAATAATGTACAAATTATATATTGCATAATCGTTGACATCATCAGAAGCACTGAGAATCAATGACAGCAGATGTTAAACATAGATGAACTTCATCAGATTTTCTCTCAAACTCCGTCTGAGCTAATCGTGTCTCATTACGACAGCAGACATCAATCAGTGCGTATATGAGTCATATTTCATATGCATTGGCATGTCCACTTTACCGTATTTGTCTCTGAGATGAGAATATAGGAGTGCCATACACACTCACACACACACACACACACACACACACACACACACACACACACACACACACACACACACACACACACACTCACACACACACACACACACACACACACACTTTGAGAGATTTGAGAGAAAATCTGATGAAGTTCATCTATGTTTAGCATCTGCTCTCATTGATTCTCAGTGCTTCTGATGACGTCAAAGACCTTCAACCTCAGATCAGACCCACAGCAAAGAAATCCAATAAACCAATCCAATCATTTATGCAATATTCTTACACTTTGTTCACATTTTCTGTTCATTTTCCACTTTATCAGAACTCAGAATGTAGACACCTCAGTTACCTCAAAGTTTTTTCTTCATCTCTTTTTTCTGCTACACAGAGCTCCACAATTCCTCACAACACCAGCAATACAAGATAATGAAGTTGGTTGTTTTATTCCAGAAACATAGGCCTTGAATGATGTGAGAAGAAGAGTTGGCACGACTCTTATGAATGTGATATTTATTGTGTTTTCTGTCAGTTTGCGTAGGTTTGCAGAAATTCCACACTTATGCTGTCTCTGAAACAATAACACAAGAGCCGTCACTGAGGCTGTAATCTGGAAAAATCAACCTGTGCACATCATTTATCTCCAAAGAGTGCGTGTTTTTGACCCTGTGGTTTTCCATGAAGTCTTATAAGGGTTTGCCAAACTGCCTTCATTCTTCTCTGACGTCATTCTCATAACTTTCTATTTCTTGTAAATCCCAAAGGCACCGTCATCCTGTAATAATGTACCAGCTTCACACTGCATTCAGCTTCTCCTAATGCGGCTGTTTTACTGTTATGGAAGCACTGAACTTTTTTTGTGTGTGTGTGTGGTAGTGATGCTGAATTAATTTTATTTGTTTATTTCCAAAAATCCGAGATCGCTTCTCTTTTGCAGTGTTTTACAGTTTTTTATTTTTTTATTTTTTTATTTCACACACAAATCAAAGAATTGCACACACAAAATTCAAAACGCCTCACAGCTCTTGCAAAATGAAGCACTGCGTGCAAAATATCACAAACACATCTCAAACGCAAACATTTGTCTTATGTTGCAAACACCTTTGCCATAATCTTATATGCACAGTTATTCAAAACCTAAAGCTCTTCTTTCATGAGCTCCTGTGTACATTTCTGTTCAAGATTGAATATAATTGTCAGAGAGATGTTGAGAAATTCATGGCAACCACGAAAGCAAGATTGAAAGAAAAGAAACACATCAAGCATGTGTAGTTGTGTAGATGTGTGTTTATAGGCCTATTCTTCTAATGTGAGGAGTTAGTGTGAGGCACTGATGAATTAGTGAGCATTTTGATTGGTTGTGTTTAAAAAAGGAAATCAAGATATTTCCTGTCAGATTTTTGTGTTACATTTTATGAAATTGAAAGCTGAGTCAAAGGCAGAAAATTAGTGTGTGGTTTTGCAGATTTGGTTTTTAAGAATTTTTTTTTTTCATCTAGTTGTCACGGCAACATTTCTCATTTTCATTTAGTTTAACTTGAAGTACTAAAATAATTTAAAATAAATAACACACACACACACACACACACACACACACACACTCACTCACACACACACACGGCTGTGGCTGTGCATGCAGGACTCACATGCGGAGGACAACCTGCTGTAGCTTTCAGTGAGTAAACAGTATTTAATCAGGTTTTTATTGTTGACATGAAACATGATGTGCTCACAAGTAGCTGATATTTCCTTCTCGTGGTGTTACTTTAGATAGGACTTTATCTCTTTGGCAGCAGAGTTAATGTGTGACCCGCTCTTCTGACCCAGTTGTGAAATAGACTGGCCTTGAAGGACCTTCTGGGAGGGTTTTGTGAGAAAGCAGCTTATCTCAGCTCAGATGCAGGTATAAAACACAGCGTTCAGCTCGAGAGTCAGTGTGGATTTACATGAACCTGCGTCTTCATCATCATCATCATCATCTTCAGTCTGAGCTCGTCTGATCAACATGGGTGTCGCGTACAGCGTGGGAGAGTAAGTAACTCTTCGTCAGAGACAATCACTGATCATGCATAATAAAGCTTGTTAATCAGCATCAATGATTCCACGTAAATCCATTAACAGCCACTGAATCTCTTCATTGCACTAAAGGGTCTTTATAGTGGAATAAGTGTAATGCTTATCAAACGAATAAAAAATGATTCTTTTAAGAACTGATCACTGAAAGCTTCTTTGGGGAAGTTCTGTATTCATTTTATTTCTTTGTTTCCAAAGATTCTGCGTGAAAGTGCTCAAGTTTTGTCAGAAGTTGAGTTAAATTCGAGACAGGGTTATTAAATTTAACTAAAACTAATAAAGAATTGTGTTACTTGAAATAAAATATAACGGAGATAAAATAAGATATTAAAAAAAACTTTATTGTGGTTTACTTTAACTTGAAGTACTATAAAATAACTAAAACGAAATAAACTCAAATATAATAATAATGTAATGAATAATTATTATTAACAAATATTTTTATATAAATTATTATTAAATAAAAAAATTCATAACTAAAACTGAAAAGAATAAAAACGATATACACGTATTAAAAAAAAGACTAATAAGAATACAAATTTGCCAAAACTAGAAATAAAACAAAAACCTTTGTTATTATTACAACTAGTGATATTGTATCAAATATTAATACAAACCATGACAGTATCTCAATGATCACTGGTTGTCAGAATCGTTCTCTACTGTTAGGGTTAGTCTTTTTCCATTCATTTTTTCCAATCAAAAAACAAACAAACACAAATGCACAGAAAATGCATGGTATTCTGTGAGCGACCGCATTAGTGAAAGTATTTTCCAGTGGGTGGAGGTCAAAAACTCTCCTGCGAGCAGTGACACACTTCCATCAGCCCATATTTGGCAGATCTTCCTCTTCTGTCTCACTTTCTCTAAAACGAAAGTAGAGTTGAAATGTGAGATGGGGGCAAAGCCATTGGTGGAGAGATGAACCAGTGAGGAGGAGAAACACTGTATAAACTCACTGTTCACGCCGCTGTCAAACAGATTCAGAAAGTTCAGCAGATCAGAGACAATCAGTCAACATGAGGCCAGTGCAGCAGAGCATTAAGATCTTATACTACGCCAATAAATCCGAGGAGCCGTTTGTGGAGGTGAGCTTTGAAAGAATGAGTGTTTTATGACACAGTGTAAGCTCAATCCCTGTGGGATTCATTGGGAAACGCACATGTGCCGCTCTGATAGAAGAGAAAGAGAAACTAAAGGAACATGCATGCGTTTTAGGTTTTAACTCACGTTGCTCCTCTGTTTGCCTTCAGATCGTCACTGTGAAGCAGCAGAACAAGCGGCGTCCGAGCGTCTGCAGCTCCGCAGACTCTGAATCTGATGACCTGCTGCCCGTGTTAATAGACCACAGTCAGATTCTGAACGAGCATCACCTCGAACAAGTAAGTGCGCTTTTATGAGATGATTCATTGAAATATGCATTTAGATTAAATGAATGTGTGTTGCGTTAGATGTGTATATTGATTGATAATGTGCATATGTGATGAATGTTCACAGCTGATGAAATAATTCATTGAAATATGTGTCCCTGGAGCACAAAAGCAGTGTTAAGTCGCTGGGGGATATTTGTAGCAATAGCCAACAATACATTGTATGCCATTTTTAATAATTTTTTTATGCCAAAAATCATTAGGATATTAAGTAAAGATTGTGTTCCGTGAAGATATTTTGTAAATATCCTACTGTAAATATATCAAAACTTAATTTTTGATTAGTAATATGCATTGCTAAGAACTTCATTTGGACAACTTTAAAGATGATTTTCTCAATATTTAGATTTTTTTTGCACCCTCAGATTCCAGATTTTCAAATATTGTCCTCTCCTAACAAACCATACATCAATGGAAAGCTTATTTATTCAGCTTTCAGATGATGCATAAATCTCAATTTCAATAAATTGACCCTCATGATTTGTGCTCCAGGGTCACATATATGCATTGCATGCACTGCTGAAGGTGTGTGATGCACTGATGGAGTGACTGATGTGTGTTCACAGCTGATGAATCACATCCCGGTGCGGACTCAGGGTTACTCTTGGAAGCTGGTGTACAGCACAGCGCAGCACGGCACCAGCCTGACCACTCTATACCGTCAGATGAGAGAGCTCGACAGACCCGTCCTGATGGTCATCAAAGACACGGACAACCAGGTACAGCCAAGAGATGCATTTACATTCATGCATTTAGAGTGCAATGCAATGGCAGGATTATTAGACGACAGGTGCACATGTGTTATTCATCTAACATGCAGCATCAGTCAAAATGTGAATATGTGCATTTATATAAATTCACTTCAACTGTGTTTAAACTCTGTGTGAATTATTTCCCCAAAAACAGTATTTCACCTAGTATTAAGCAATTTTTTTTAAAGTCTATTTACAGTATTTAATATATGCTAAACAAAATATATCTTATTTAATCATTGCATTCATGCATTTGGCAGATGATTGTATCCAAAGTGACTTGCATTGCATTAAAAGTATATATTTGATCAGTTCATGCATGCAAGGGTTAATATACTTAAATAAAATTAAACCATTATAGAATTGCATTACTTAAAATGAAATAAATTATAAAAATAAAATATAAATAAGTATATATTAATACAATAAATATGAATAATGAATAAAATATTTTAAAATCATTGAATTTTTGTCTTTTTGTTTACTTTAAATGAATTGTCTCACGTTGTTTAGTTTAACTTCATGTGCTAAAATAATTAAAAGTAAAACTGAAATCAAATTAATAAAACCTACTGTTTAGAGACTATAGAATGAATAAAAATTGTAAATTAAAATGTCATTAAAATTTTTATATAATTCAAATGAAAATAGAAAGTTTTTTTAACTAATTAATTAATGAAAAAAATTAATAATAAAAATTATAAAATCTCAAATATACTAAAATATCACTGGTTGTTAGATCCATTCTTTATTGCTTGAGTGCTTTTAAATTTTTTTACAATCAATAAACAAACTGACTGTGTTGTGCAAGCAGACAAAGCCTAGTGTAAGTGACAAGTGATCGAGCTGACATATTGATCTGATAAAACAATCTGTTGCTCTGAATCCTCAGGTTTTTGGAGCGTTCTCCTCCGACCCGTTCAAAGTCAGCAGCTACTGCTACGGGACGGGAGAGACGTTCCTCTACAGCTTCAGTCCGGAGTTTCAGGTAACTGCTCTGCTGAATTACTGATCATCCGACCGAGCGCTTGTACGGTTCTGGTTCTGGTTCTGAGCCTGGTTCTGGTTCTGGTTCTAGTTCTAGTTCTGGTTCTGGTTCTGGTTCTGGTTCTGAGTCTGGTTCTAGTTCTGGTTCAGGTTCTGGTTCTGAGTCTGGTTCTAGTTCTGGTTCTGAGTCTGGTTCTAGTTCTAGTTCTGGTTCTGGTTCTGGTTCTGGTTCTGGTTCTGAGTCTAGTTCTGGTTCTGGTTCTGAGTCTGGTTCTGGTTCTGGTTCTGGTTCTGAGTCTAGTTCTGGGTCTGAGTCTGGTTCTG
>NW_015506691.1:102132-102359 GCF_001515645.1 Sinocyclocheilus grahami
TCTGAGTCTGAGTCTGAGTCTGTTTCTGGTTCTGGTTCTGGTTCTGGTTCTGAGTCTGAGTCTGAGTCTGAGTCTGAGTCTGAGTCTGAGTCTGGTTCTGGTTCTGGTTCTGGTTCCGAGTCCGAGTCCGAGTCCGAGTCCGGTTCTGAGTCTGAGTCTGGTTCTGGTTCTGGTTCTGGTTCTGGTTCTGGGTCTGAGTCTGCGTCTGGGGCTGAGACTGAGTCTGG
>NW_015506691.1:102727-104350 GCF_001515645.1 Sinocyclocheilus grahami
GTTCTGAGTCTAGTTCTGGTTCTGGTTCTGAGTCTGGTTCTAGTTCTGGTTCTGGTTCTGAGTCTAGTTCTGGTTCTGAGTCTGAGTCTGAGTCTGAGTTCTAGTTCTAGTTCTAGTTCTGGCTCTGGCTCTGGTTCTGGTTCTGGTTCTGGTTCTGAGTCTGGTTCTAATTCTAGTTCTAGTTCTAGTTCTGGCTCTGGCTCTGGCTCTGGTTCTGGTTCTGGTTCTGGTTCTGGTTCTGGTTCTTAGTCTGAGTCTGAGTCTGAGTCTGAGTCTGAGTCTGAGTCTGAGTCTGGTTCTGGTTCTGGTTCTGATTCTGGTTCTGGTTCTGTGTCTGGTTCTAGTTCTGGCTCTGGTTCTGGTTCTAGTTCTAGTTCTAGTTCTAGTTCTAGTTCTAGTTCTAGCTCTGGTTCTGGTTCTGGTTCTGGTTCTGGTTCTGAGTCTGAGTCTGAGTCTGGTTCTGGTTCTGACCTGTGTTTGGTTCCCCTGCAGATCTTCCGCTGGAGTGGAGAAAACTCCTACTTTGTGAGAGGATTCCTGGACTCTCTGCAGATGGGAGGAGGAGGGTGAGTCCTTCATCATCACACAACATTAAACCGATAACAGAGCTTTATCACAGTCCGGCTGCACCATTTTTAATGTTTCTGAAACAAGTCCCTTTTGCTCATCAAGGCTGCATTTATTTGATCAAAAATACAGTAAAATAGTAAAATATTGTTACAGTTTAAAATAACTGTGAATATCTGTTGAACTGTAATGTATTTCTGTGATGCGCAGCTGTATTTTCAGCATCATTCCTCCAGTCTTCAGCGTCACATGATCTTCAGAAATCAGTATAATATGCTGATTTGCTGCTCAAGAAACATTTCTGATTATTATCAGTGTTGAAAACAATATTTTTGTGGAAACTGTGACACAATTGATTTTTCAGGATTCACAGATGAATAGAAAGTTCAAAAGAACAACATTTGAAATAGAAATCTTTTGCAACATTGTTAATGTCTGTACTGGCACTTTTGCTCAATTTAATGCATCCTTGATAAATGAAAGTATTTTTTAAAATCATAATTATCCCAAACGTTTAAAACGGTAGTGAAGCGCCATTGATACGGACTAAAGAGGAAGTAGTTTTACGCTACTGTTTGTAGCTTCTGCTTTCTGAATGTGGAAGTGTGATCAATCTCTGATGAGCAACGAATCATTCGGTCATCGTTTACTCTCACACAACATTGCATCATATCTGAGCTTCTGCTTTACAGAAAACTAAAATAGATGAGGATTTTAATACAGAGCTCAAAAACAGATCCAAATGAAGGCTCATAACTATGGAAGCCTGTTTCCAATATAAAGGTAATTGTGACTTTATCTCACAATTCTGATCGTTTTTTCTCGCAATTCTGAGATTATATCTCACAATTATATATATATATATATTTTTTCAGAATTGTGAAATAAACTCAGGATTGTGAGATACAAAAAAAGTCAGAATTCTGGGATAAATAGTTTGCAATTACTTTATTTTTTATTCCGTGGCAGAAGAAAACTAAATTGTGAGATGTAAAATTTAAAAAAGTCATAATTCTGAATTCATATCTCGCAATTCTGACTTTATTTCTCAGAATT
>NW_015506691.1:104907-111008 GCF_001515645.1 Sinocyclocheilus grahami
TCTGAGTCTGAGTCTGAGTCTGGTTCTGGTTCTGGTTCTGATTCTGGTTCTGGTTCTGAGTCTGGTTCTAGTTCTGGCTCTGGTTCTGGTTCTAGTTCTAGTTCTAGTTCTAGTTCTAGTTCTAGTTCTAGCTCTGGTTCTGGTTCTGGTTCTGGTTCTGGTTCTGAGTCTGAGTCTGAGTCTGGTTCTGGTTCTGACCTGTGTTTGGTTCCCCTGCAGATCTTCCGCTGGAGTGGAGAAAACTCCTACTTTGTGAGAGGATTCCTGGACTCTCTGCAGATGGGAGGAGGAGGGTGAGTCCTTCATCATCACACAACATTAAACCGATAACAGAGCTTTATCACAGTCCGGCTGCACCATTTTTAATGTTTCTGAAACAAGTCCCTTTTGCTCATCAAGGCTGCATTTATTTGATCAAAAATACAGTAAAATAGTAAAATATTGTTACAGTTTAAAATAACTGTGAATATCTGTTGAACTGTAATGTATTTCTGTGATGCGCAGCTGTACAGCTGTAATCATTCCTCCAGTCTTCAGCGTCACATGATCTTCAGAAATCAGTATAATATGCTGATTATTTGAAATAGAAATCTTTTGTCACATTAGAAATGTCTTAACTGATCAATTTATCAATTTAATGATGAATAAAAGCATTTTTTTTAAATCAGGTTTGAACGTTAGTGAATCGCCATTCATAAGACTAAAGGGGTAAAGGGGATACACTACTATTTGCCACTTCTGCTTTCTGAATGTGGAAGTGTAATAAAAGTCTGTTGAGCAACTGTCATCTTTCACGCTCTCATGACTTCCATCCTTCTGTTAAACACAGCATTACATCATATTTCAGCTTCTGCTTTATGGAAAACAAAACTACTTGCTCTCATGACTTCTGTTAAACACAGCATTACATCATATTTCAGCTTCTGCTTTATGGAAAACAAAACTACTTGATGATTTGATGATTTTAGCTAAAAAAAGTGCATTCTATGGCATCTATGGAAGCCAGTTTCTGACACAAAAAAATAAAATAAAATAAAATAAAATAAAATAAAAAATAAAATAAAATAAAATAAAATAAAGTATGTGTGAGTTTCTGTAAATGCATTACATAAGAATCTCATGACACACTCATTACAGTGCTTTACTCTCTAAAGACTCACCACAGCACCGATCAGATGAGCGGCTTCAGCTCCGCGGCTCCCTCCTCTCAGGCACCGCACACGCAGCATGGCGCTCTGGCTCTGGCTCTGGTTCTGGTTCTGGTTCTGGTTCTGAGTCTGGTTCTAATTCTAGTTCTAGTTCTAGTTCTGGCTCTGGCTCTGGTTCTGGTTCTGGTTCTGGTTCTGAGTCTGAGTCTGAGTCTGAGTCTGAGTCTGAGTCTGAGTCTGAGTCTGGTTCTGGTTCTGGTTCTGATTCTGGTTCTGGTTCTGAGTCTGGTTCTAGTTCTGGCTCTGGTTCTGGTTCTAGTTCTAGTTCTAGTTCTAGTTCTAGTTCTAGTTCTAGCTCTGGTTCTGGTTCTGGTTCTGGTTCTGGTTCTGAGTCTGAGTCTGAGTCTGGTTCTGGTTCTGACCTGTGTTTGGTTCCCCTGCAGATCTTCCGCTGGAGTGGAGAAAACTCCTACTTTGTGAGAGGATTCCTGGACTCTCTGCAGATGGGAGGAGGAGGGTGAGTCCTTCATCATCACACAACATTAAACCGATAACAGAGCTTTATCACAGTCCGGCTGCACCATTTTTAATGTTTCTGAAACAAGTCCCTTTTGCTCATCAAGGCTGCATTTATTTGATCAAAAATACAGTAAAATAGTAAAATATTGTTACAGTTTAAAATAACTGTGAATATCTGTTGAACTGTAATGTATTTCTGTGATGCGCAGCTGTATTTTCAGCATCATTCCTCCAGTCTTCAGCGTCACATGATCTTCAGAAATCAGTATAATATTCTTATTATTAGAAACATTTCTGATTATTATCCATGTTGAAAACATGAATATTTTTGTGGAAACCGTGATACATTTAATTTGTCAGGATTCACAGATGAACAGAGAGTTCAAAAGAACTGCATTTATTTGAAATAGAAATCTTTTGTCACATTAGAAATGTCTTAACTGATCAATTTAATGTGTCTTTGATGAATAAAAGCATCTTTTTTGTTTTTATTCAGTGGCGGAAACAAAAAAAAAATCTCAATTGTGGGATATAAACTTGGAATTTAAAGAAAAAAACCCTCCGAATTCTGAGTTTATATCTTGCAATTGTAAAAAAAACGTATTATTTAAATACGAATAGTTCACTAGGATTTCCTGGTGAATGCATGAACTGAGCAAATATGTGAGCCTGCAGCACAAAAGCAGTGTTGAGTCGCTGGGGGATATTTGTAGCAATAGCCAACAATACATTGTATGGGTCACAATTATACATTTCTCTTTTATGCCAAAAATCATTAGGATATTAAGTAAAGATCATGTTCCGTGAAGATATTTTGTAAATTTCCTACCATAAATATATCAAAACTTCATAATATGAATTGCTAAGAACTTAATTTGAACAACTTTAAAGATGATTTTCTCAATATTTAGATTTTTTTGCACCCTCAGATTCCAGATTTTCAAATATTGTCCGATCCTAACAAACCATACATCACTGGAAAGCTTGTTCATTCAGCATTCAGCTGATGCATAAATCTCAATTTCGAAAAATTGACACATAAGTGCTCCAGGGTCACATATAGTTTAAATGCAATGCATCTGCCAAATGCATGCATGTAAATGTGAATGCTCTGTTGTTTGTGTGTGTTCAGGGGCCCGTTTGGCTTGTGGCTGGATTCTGATCTGTATCGCGGCTCCAGTTACTCATGCAGCACCTTCTGCAACCGTCCTCTCAGCCTCCATCACGACTTCACCGTCCGGGATCTGGAGGTGTGGACCTTCGTCTGAGCGCAAACCGGTTCCTGCCGTTCACACCGCTGATAAGAACAACACAAAACTGCCCTGACTCGTCTGCTCACTTCAACAGAACCTGATCTCTTCCTCATTTGCGAGCGGCTTCAGAGCTTCTGCTAAATGAAGGAAGAGTAATTGTAAAGAAGACAAGTTGAGGCAGGAGTTGGTGGTTTAGTTCCCGTTTCCAGTAACTGTAAGCATTCCAGTGGCCTGATGGAACCTGAACACATTGCTCAAGCCCCGAGGATCAAGCATGCTGCCTACGTAGGCGACATAGCACACTAGATCTGACACGAGCCCTTGAGTACTACTACTGACACTCACGGTTTAGTGTCTTTACTGTGTTTTAAAATGCACTTAGAGGACGAATGATTTACTGATTTGTGTCCAAAAAGGATTTGAAAAGGAAAATGGTTTGCTGTGTGATAGTGATTGTACTACTGCTTATTGTTTTTTACTCTATTTAATATCTGTGATCACATGTTGAATTGTTTGTCATGCAGTGCTGGCGCTGTGTTTCTGGGTTTGGGGTTTCTAATAAAACACGTTGTTTTTCATTAAACTGTGTCTGTTTTGGATTTTCTGGTCGAGTAATTGTTTAAAGTCATTGACACTCTTAGCGTAAATCATGCAAGTACTAGTGCCAGCTAATCAATGAAGAAACTAATTGCTCGCAACCCCAAGTTCAGCGGTTTTATTCTCAGGGAATGCATGAATTGATTAAACGTACTGTATATAGACCTGAATGCAATGGATACAAGCGTCTGCCAAATGCATTCATATAAATATGAATTTTCAACCAAAAAAAGTCCCCATTGACTTCTATAGTATTTTCTTTCCATACTATAGAAGTCAATGGCTATGCAATTGTTTGATTATGAACATTCTTCAAAATATATATTTCTTAATGTTAAACAGAAGAAAGAAACTCATAAATGTGTGGATCAGCGTGAGGGGGAGTAAATGATGCACTATCCCTTTAATTGATTTTAATGGGAAAAAACTAAATTTTTAGCTCCCAAATCGAACAATATTTGGTATAGCCAGTGATATATCTCCAATATCTTTAAATCCTTGATCTCAAACGCTCTTCCAGTAACGTTTACTTAAAGAATGTTCGTTCAAAGTTATCAGGTCTTTAATAATGTTTTTAAAGTGTTAGCACAAAAACATAATTCAGATTTTTTTTCCTGGAACATTTTAGTTGGATGTTCGTCTAACATTTTTTAAAATCTTTGCAAAATGATAACATCGAATGCTCCCTTAACATGTATTTTGAATGAATGTTAATTAGAACTTAATTAGAAAACTAAGCAATATGCAATTTTCTGTTATATTTATATAATCATATTCAGGGTTTACTTTCTTTCGAGTCATGATTTTAACATCTTTATTTTTGAAAAACACTGAATCTAAATCTGCTTATTCCACAGAACTGTGAAGTTCAAATAATTTTTTCTTTCTAATTATTTTGGTAAACAGTTTGTATAATAGATATACATTTAATTGCAGAAATGATGCATGTGTTATTTACTATCTTTAAATACTTAACGTTTGAAACTTTTTGGCATCAGCCGAAAACCATGGGCACTTGGGAGATAAAGCTGTATTATTAATTAAACTGTCATTTAATTGTTCATTTGTGTTATGTGCCATCATCAGTCAATCATTAACACAAACCACTCAAAGAAAGAAAGAGTTTCAGGGAAACACAAACTGTTCTGAGCTTATAACAAACACACTGGGCTCAGAGTTTGATTCATAAGGTGCTTTACAGCCTTACATAAAGCATACAAACTATGTCAGAATAAATCCCTTATGCTTTATGAAACCGTGAGCCTGTGAGGAATGTGTGCAGGGAAACCAACGAAACCGCTGTTAAAGGAACAGCTCACCTGGAACTGAACAATTGCTGGAAATGCATTGAAGATCAGGATGAGTTTGATTCTTCGTCAGATCTGGAGAAATGCTGCACTGCATCAGTGTCTCACTGTAAGTGAATGGGTGCCGTCAGAACGAGAGCTGATAAAAACATCACAGTAATCCACAGCACTCAGTTAACATCTGGAGAAGACAAAAGCTGAGACAAATCCAGCATTAAGACGATTTTAACTTAAACACGAGTCCATAATAACTCTTCCTCCAGTGAGTCAGTGTTCTGGTGTGAATCAGGAGAGAAATCTGCACAGCTCAAGCAGCGGTTTAACAGCTCTAAACACATATGTGGCTGGATTTTGATGTGAGAGACAACAGCAGATGCACTTTTTCACTGGAGGAAGAGTTATTATGGACTCGTGTTTAAGTTAAAATCGTCTTAATGCTGGATTTGTCTCAGCTTTTGTCTTCTCCAGATGTTAACTGAGTGCTGTGGATTACTGTGATGTTTTTATCAGCTCTCGTTCTGACGGCACCCATTCACTTTCAGTGAGACACTGATGCAGTGCAGCATTTCTCCAGATCTGATGAAGAAACAAACTCATCCTGATCTCGAATGAACTGAAGATGAGCACATTTTCATTTTCGGCAGAACTGTTGCTTTAATTGTGGTTTGTTTTGTGCGCAGCGCCACCTCGTGGTTAAAACGCATCCACTAGTCCCTAGAAGTGCAAGTGCAGACGACTAGAATTACACTATGCTTGATATTTCCATTTCATGCTTTGGGCATCTACTTGAAACGGTTGCTGTGTGTCTTTCATAATCATATTTTTTAATAATCACCTAAAACAATGCAAAATAAAAACCGAGATTGAAGCAGTTACCACGATGATCTTCCACTGTTTTATCCTTTAATGCATGCTTCTAGTACTTTTATAAATCAGTTATGTCTGTGTTCACTGTTATTGTTATTGATTAGAATACTTTCCGTACCCACTGTATATATAAAATAAATATACACGCATATGTTATGTAAACAAACTTTTATTTTGGATGCGATTAATCGTTTGAAGGCACTAATGTAAATATAAATATTTTATATATAAACCTGACATATTATGTGAGAGTGAGTGAGAGAGTGTGTGTGTGAGTGTTTGTGTGAGTGTGTGAGTGTGTGTGTGTGAGAGTGAGTGAGTGTGTGTGTGTGTGAGAGTGAGTGTGTGTGTGTGTGAGAGTGAGTGTGTGTGTGTGTGAGAGTGAGTGTGTGTGTGTGTGAGAGTGAGTG
>NW_015506691.1:111018-116018 GCF_001515645.1 Sinocyclocheilus grahami
TGTGTGTGAGAGGGAGTGTGTGTGTGAGAGGGAGTGGGTGTGTGAGAGGGTGTGTGTGTGTGTGTGTGTGTGTGTGTGTGAGAGTGAGTGAGTGTGTGTGTGTGTTTATATGCATAACTAATACACCGTACACACACACACGGGTCAAAGACGAAAAAGGGTTTAAGCGTTAAAAACAATACGTGTTTAAACTGTTGTTTTTCCCCCAAAAAATGTACAAAAAAATACTGTTTAATTTAATTGCAATTTTGTTTTTGTGTTTCCGAGCAAAAAATAAATATCATAAATTTTCCCCTGATTTACAGAAGAGACTAAACTATCATTCAGTGTAACGGTCTTCTCAGGCATATTTACGACCAACAAAAATCAATTTAGGACACATTAACAGACTAATAACTTTCACCCCAAATACTGATTAATTCTATCCTAGCTTTTGCCCAATCATCAGTAAGAATTTTTACTAATTTAAAACACAATCAAATGTAACATGTTCTTATTCTTTTATATATTTTAATATGCACACGTCAGAATAAGTATGTTTTTTAGAATTTTTACATAACTATGAGTGTTACACTGAATGACTTCAACCAAATTGTAACATTTTATTCTCCGAACACTTAAAAGTAGACACTTTGCTTACGTTCAACGTGCTTTCTATGGACGTAAATCAGCTTAATCGTCTTGACCCACGTATATTCTGTAAAGACAGACCTTTGTTTTGGATGCGAGTGAATGCAGCTGTGATGTAAAGCCTGTGTTGTGCAGCTCTGGCATGGAGTCTCCAGCGGTGGATGATGATATCTGTATCCTGAAGCACGAGACGGCGTACGTCTCGCCCGAGAGCCCCGTGTCCGCGTGCGCCGGAGACGAGTCGGTGGCGTCTCACTTCGCTCTGGTCACCGCCTACGAGGACATCAAGAAGAGACTCCGAGACACGGAGAAGGAGAACGGCCTGCTGCGCCGGAGAGTCAAGCAGCTGGAGGACAAGGTCTTTAACACGTTCAACACTGAGGATTTACGTGAACTCAATCTGTTTCAAGTGTATTGCGTTTCTGAATGATGGACTCATTATAATAGTATCAACTTGATGAATATCATTACATTAAGTGTTACTATTATTATTGAAACATTGAATATTATATTTTTTACATTATTAAAATTGCTATAGTTGTATTATTAAATCATTTTTATTGTGCTATTATAAATTATGGTGCTAAAATATTACAAATTATATTTTTCAATTATTTAACCATTACATTATTAAATGTCATTGGTAAAATATTAAATATTTATTATTGAAATAATAATAATAATATGAAATTATTTTATTGTATAAAATTATTCAATATCACTAGTAAAATATAAAGTATTATATTATTGGATTATTATTTTAATTATGTCAGTTTATTAAATGTCACTAGTAAAATATTACATTTTTATTATTGAAATAATAATAATAATTGTTATTATGAATAATATCAGATTATTTTATTGTATAAAATTATTAAATATAACTAGTAAAATATAAAACTATTTTTAATTATGTTAGTTTATTAAATGTTACTAGTAAAATGTTAATTACTATATTGTTGAATTATTCAAGTAATTTTGTGGATTTAAATTATTAAATGTCACTAAAACATTAAATATTATATTGTTCAGTTATTGAATTATTTTATTAAATCTTACTAGTAAAATATTATTATTTTTATTGTTGAATTATTACATTTTTATATGATTAAATATGGCTATTTTGTCAGATTATTTAATTATCTTATCATTAAATTATTACATGTTACTTGTTAAATATTAAAGAATATATTATTGAATTATTACATTTATGTTGTTAAATGTTACTAGTAAAATATTAAATATTTATTATTGAAATAATAATAATCATAATTAATTTTATTATTAATAATATAAAATTATTTTATCGTATAAAATTATTAAATATCACTAGTAAAATTGTTAATATATTATTGGGTTATTCTTTTTAATTATGTTCGTTTATTAAATGTCACTATTAAATATTGTTCAGTTATTGAATTAATTGTATTATTAAAAAAAAATTTTATTGTTGAATTAAATTTTTATATGATTAAATATTACTATTTTGTTAGATTATTTAATTATTAAATGTTACTTGTTAAATGTTTAATAATATATTATTGAATTATTACATTATTTTATATCATCAAATGGTACTAGTAAAATATTAAATATGAATATATGGTTGAATTATTAAATTGCTTTTATTATGTGAAATTATTAAATGTCACATAAAATATTAAATATTATGTTTTTGAACTATCAAATTAGTTTTATAGTATTAAATGTTACTAGTAAAATATTAAATGTTATTAGTAAAATCAATTTAAAATAATTGTTTGTTTATTTAGTTTATTTAGTTTTTACACATTTGGAGCCTGCAGGGCCGGACAGGTGCGTCTCCACCTCTGTGCTACACCCCTGTCTCAGTGATCACAAGGGTCTGAAAACTGAGAAATTAACATGGATCATTCACTAAAAGCGCGTGTAAGTCATCCAGTGTGTTTC
The DNA here is from genome assembly GCF_001515645.1 of Sinocyclocheilus grahami. Lineage (NCBI taxonomy): Eukaryota > Metazoa > Chordata > Actinopteri > Cypriniformes > Cyprinidae > Sinocyclocheilus > Sinocyclocheilus grahami. The sequence goes on from NW_015506691.1 coordinate 113,578, forward strand.
CGCAGCATTTCCGTCCGGAAGCGCCTCCGTCTGAAGGACCGCAGTACATGAACAAAGCCTTCAGCGCGTACCGCGGCATCTACATGGAGAAGGAGGACTTACAGATGGAGCTCAATAAAGTGGTACTTCAGCTGCTCGTCCTCCTCGTGTGTGAGAGTCAAACCCTCGTGAGTGCAGATGATAAGATGATTCTGCCTTCTCTTCCAGAAAAAGGAGAAGCTGGATTTAGAGAAGCATCTGACGGAGCAGCTGCAGGCCAAAGAACTGGAGCTTCTGCAGCTCAGATCGGAGATGGAAACAAGCCAAGGTGAGATATTCATATTTTCGTGTTTATGAAGATCATACTGTACGAAATCCGTGAATAATGTTGCTGCAAATGCTTTCTGTATTATCCGTTTATTAAATAATATTACATTTTTAAATGATTAAATAGTATAGTTTTAAATTATTCAATATTTCTTATGTTATTGAATTACAAAATTATTTTATATGATTAAATGTTGCTAGTAAAATATTAAATATTCTTCAAGAAAAAAATCAAGTTGGTAAGTTTTCTGCACTTTCTCAATAAATTAAATTAAGTATTATTCAGCTATCATGAAATATTATTGCAATATTAAGGAATATAATGTTATTTATAAATGCATAGATTAAATGCATATTAAATATTACTATTTTAAATTAAATATTATTACATGATTAATGTATTAAATATTGTGTTGTTAGAAAAATAATAAATGTTGTTGAATTATTAAATCATTAAGAGTGGCTAGTAAAAAAGTCATGTTGTGAATTATTAATTACATTTTATATTGTTAAATGTTACTAGTAAAATATTAATAGCATTACTAAGATACAGTATAAACCTAGTTTAAATAATTAACTTTCTCAGCAAATGAACACAAAAATGATACTTTTGGTGTAACAATGCATATAGACAGTAAGATCTATCCAAATGTATTTGTACTAAAACACTTTAAAACGAAATATGACACATTGAGGCTGTGATGATGTGAACAAATTATTAGTATGTAGTATATTGTGAATGTTCAGCATGGCCTGTTGTATTGAATATTGCAGTTCAGCAGGTGTTGTAATGCTGTTTTTCTCCTGTCAGTGATGAAGAGTCTGACGGATACGGCGGATTACTGGCAGGTGGACAGATGCAGCAGTGAAATGAAGATCCACTCGCTGCAGGAGCAGCTGGAGCGCTTACAGATAGAGAACGACGCGCTGCACAAGCTCTGCAGGGCCGGACAGGTGCGTCTCCACCTCTGTGCTACACCCCTGCTACACCTGTGTTACAGCCTCGCTACACCTGCACTACACCTGTGTTACAGCCTCGCTACACCTGCACTACACCTGTGTTACAGCCTCGCTACACTTGCACTACACCTGTGTTACACCCCTACTACACCAGCATTATGTATCTACACTACACCTGTGTTACACCCCTGCTACACCTGCACTATACCTATTACACCCCCACTACACCTGAACTACACCTGCATTATATATCTGCACTACACCTGTTACACCCCTGCACTACACCTGCGTTACACCCCTGCACTACACCTGCGTTACACCCCTGCACTACACCTGCGTTACACCCCTGCACTACACCTGTGTTACAGCCCCGCTACACCTGCATTATATATCTGCACTACACCTGTGTTACACTCCTGCTACACCTGCACTACACCTGTGTTACAGCCTCGCTACACTTGCACTACACCTGTGTTACACCCCTACTACACCAGCATTATGTATCTACACTACACCTGTGTTACACCCCTGCTACACCTGCACTATACCTATTACACCCCCACTACACCTGCATTATATATCTGCTCTACACCTGTTACACCCCTGCACTACACCTGTGTTACAGCCCCGCTACACCTGCATTATATATCTGCACTACACCTGTGTTACACTCCTGCTACACCTGCACTACACCTGTGTTACACCCCTACTACACCAGCATTATATATCTGCACTACACCTGTGTTACACCCCTACTACACCAGCATTATGTATCTACACTACACCTGTGTTACACCCCTGCTACACCTGCACTATACCTATTACACCCCCACTACACCTGAACTACACCTGCATTATATATCTGCACTACACCTGTTACACCCCTGCACTACACCTGCGTTACACCCCTGCACTACACCTGCGTTACACCCCTGCACTACACCTGTGTTACAGCCCCGCTACACCTGCATTATATATCTGCACTACACCTGTGTTACACTCCTGCTACACCTGCACTACACCTGTGTTACACCCCTACTACACCAGCATTATATATCTGCCCTACTCCTGTGTTACACCCCTACTACACCAGCATTATATATCTGCACTATATGCTAAACCTGTGTTACTCCTCCGCTACACCTGTACTACACCCGTGTTGCACACCTGCTACA
>NW_015506691.1:119512-132012 GCF_001515645.1 Sinocyclocheilus grahami
GTGTGTGTGTATATATGTGTGTGTGTGTTTGTGTGTGTGTGAGTGTCTGTGTGTATATATGTGTGTGTGTGTGTGTGTGTGTGTGTGAGTGTGTATATATGTGTGTGTGTGTGTGTGAGTGAGTGAGTGTGTGTGCGCTTCTCGTCTGTCTGGGGTTGTCAGTATTCCCTGTGTGTCGCAGAGGAAAAGCAATAGGTGCAAATTAGAATGAGTGTTAAAAATGAGGAAGAGCTCCATGTTTATTTCAGTGAATCCGGAGACGGCGGGCTTTCTTTAAGATATAGCCTGTATATTCCTCTGAGAGATCGGCAACATAATCAGTTTTCAAATGAGCCTCTCGTTGTTTCTTAAGATGAGAAGCAGAGAGTTAGTGATGTGTGTGAATCCGTGCGTCCCCGAGGAGCACTAATGCATGCCTTGTTTATGTTACTGCACTCGCCATCTGTGCTGGTAAAAATAGTGCTTGCTCTCACTGGTGATCTGGTTTGAGTTCAAACTTATAGCCAGGTGAGTCAAATGATATATTTAACATATATAAAATAAACGATTATGTGTGTGTGTGTGTATATATATTTATTATTTTAGATGATATACTACTACTACCTAAAACGCTCATTTTATTTTGCATGTTTTCATATCCGTCAGTCAGGCTGTTGTGAGTGCACTCAGTAGGCAGCATGTTTTGTAGCTGTAGTGTGTTTGTGGGAGTTTCTGAGGTGTGTAATAAATCCAGAGGCTGTCGGTTTCAGCTGCTTCAACTGTTCCAGTGCAGTGCCTGGATGATGTGCAGAAGAGCAGTGTCCCTCGTCCCCCCAGCGCGCCTCCGCTGCCCTCGGTCCCAGACGGCCCCCAGGACCCCTGGCCCCTCCCACGTCCGGCCCCGCTGGGCAGCCCTGGCGTGCGGCTCAATCCCCCCCCGCGCATGAGCTCGCTGGACGACAGCTCCTGGTCCTTCCCCAGCCCTCCTCGACCCAGCGATGCTCTGTTCTGGGACCAAACCAAGCCCAAGAGCCCCGCCGGAGACTGGGGCCAACCGTACTGAATCCCGGCCCCGGCCCTCCACACCTTACCTGCCTTAACACACACATCCCTCTCTGGATGATCCCGGATGAGCAAATACCTCGAGCAGACTGGGATGGAGAAACCCTTGAGCGGACGCGTTCCTGACTAGGGTTGGGTATCGTTTGAATTTGATCAATTTCGATTCCGATTCTAACCGATTAAGCCAAACATTTAGATATCAAACATATTTGAGACCCTGGAGCACAAAACCAGTCATAAGGGTCAACTTTTTGAAATTGAGATGTATGCATCATCTGAACGCTGAATAAATAAGCTTTCCATTGATGTATGGTTTGTTAGGATAGCACAGTATTTGAAAATCTGGAATCTGAGGGTGCAAAAAAATCTAAATATTGAGAAAATCATCTTTAAAGTTGTCCAAATGAAGTTCTAAGCAATGCATATTACTAATAAAAAATTAAGTTTTAATATATTTACGGTAGGAAATTTACAAAATATCTTCGTGGAGATCTTTACTTAATATCCTAATGATTTTTTAGCAATAATTTTGACCCATACAATGTATTGTTGGCTACAAATATACCTGTGCTACTTATGACTGTTTTTATGCTCCAGGGTCTCTTTTTGGAAAACATTTAATTGCAGCTGAATACTGTGAACAAAAATCAGCAGGCTACATAAAAACTGGACTCGATTAAGAGATGTTTGTGTGCAAAATAGAGCTGCACGATTCTGGATAAATTGAGACTTTTAAATGGAGGTTGTAGTTCTCTCACAATTCTGAAAAAAAAACTTTAGACAATTAAACAAAATCTAATGGAATCTATGAATGGAATGATTCAATGACTCACTCAAGATGTACTTGTTTCATTACTGGATGAATCAGTGCTTTTGAATGAATCTCTTGAATGAATGAATCAAAGACAAATCCATTTTTAACAGCCCCTTAAAAAAAGAAAAAAGATGCACACACAGGAATTGACAGGCAAATTGAATTTTTTATTTTACCGATTCCTGACCTTAAGTATCCGATTCTGGAATTTGAGTTGATTTTCAATTCCCAACCCTATTCCTGACCCTATCTCCTATAGGCTTGTGTTCATCTCCTGGGTCGAGTCGATTCTATTCAGCGTAACGGATCCTGTCTTGTATTTATGAATGTGTAAAGGGAAGGTTTTAGTAGCTCAAGCACTCCTTGAAGGTTGTTTCTTTAGAAACACGTCTGTCATGTGTTGATGCCCGTTCCATACTGCTGTTCAAATCAGAGAAAACAATGTTTTAGTGTTTAGATTTAGTCAATAAATGAGTGGATCTGTGGGCGGCGGGTGGGTTTGTGCAAGTTATTTAGCTTTAAACGGGGTCTCACAGTCAACCTGGAAATTTCTATATTAAAAAGTCTTTCTATAGTAAATTATTTGCTCTTTTAGGGGCCAAGCACTTGTTGTGTGTTAGTTTTTGTATTCTTCTGCCACTCCCGAGTCTATGGAAGCCTATAGAACCGTATGGTACAAAGTTGTGAAATTTGGCACACTGATAGAAGACAGTCTCAACATTAATCACACCAAATTTGGAATCTCTAACTCAAACTCTCTAGCGCCACCAACAGCTCAAAGTTGCAATGACATTTATGCTAATAATTTTTGAACTGCAAGCTCTAGAAGCAAAATTCTAATTTTCAGAAATGAAAGTTACTCTTAAAAATCAAAATTGCTTTTCAGAATTCCTCGGACATAAAATTCCTCTGATTCCTTGGCTCATGCCAATTTGATTGCGCACCATGACATAATTTCCTGTCATGAAAATCTACTTTTTGAATTCCTCCTCGGCCGTTGCTCCAATTTTCACTAAGTTTTAACCAGGTCATCTTCAGACCATGCCAACAAAAAGTTATGGAAATCCAGTTGATTAGACGAACTGTTCTTGAATAACACACAAACGAATTAAACGAAGAGCACGCCAAAATGAACATGAGGCTATATCTCCACAATGCTTTAGCGTGTTTAACCCAAACTTGGTGAGTGTTATAATAACCATGATCTGAGGTTACCTGGACAGTTTTGGCACAGTGTTTTAAAAATGGATATTTTTGATTATAACTTCTGAATTATTTGGCCAAAAATCACAAGACTTGTCATTTTACTTTCGTGACGATATACCAAGTTGAACGATACCCAATATTCCCATGTAAGCTATTTTGAATTTTATCGTAAAATGCTGTTTTTTTTTTTTACAAATGCATTGGTGTGTTATTACAAAACTCAAAACTCTGTATGTGTCATCGGCACCATGCCCTGAAGGTACTCAAAAAGCTTTGGGCAATTATAATGACATTAAAAAAATTATTAACTTTAGAATTTTTTTGCCTACTGGTCTCAATAGATTCCTTAGATTATGCTCAGAACGTCGATACCAATTATACCATAATTGGCCGAACTTCCCGTCCGCCGTTTTTAGTTCCTCTAAAAAAAATGTTTTCCGTACTCCTCCTAGACCATTGGTCCAATTTTCAACAAATTCTACTCGGATCGTCTTCAGGTTCATGCTCGGCTCCTTAATTGCTGCTTGCAGCTATATTTGTGATTCTAGCAATTCTTGAGGAATCGGAAACTAAAGCTGTGGCAACCCTGTTTAAAGTCAACATGAAACAAGCCATTTTACTTCTGTAATCTGATGAGTATTTGTTAAGAAAACTAGATTTTATCCATCATTTCATGATTGTGAAAGGGTTTCTTCTAAATTTTACGTCTTGGTGAATGATTACAAAAATGATGTTTCTTTATCATAATGTACACTGATGCATCATTTAAAGTAATTTTTGCATTCAAAGATGCTTGTAAAAAATACATACGGCCAAAATCTGAGACAAGCTGCCTTAACGGCATTAATAATGTACAGAGACACAAGCAGTCTGTGTTTCTACTGTGATTTTTACAGATCACAGTAAAAAGTTTCGTCTCGATACCAACTGCGTTCTGTCAAAAGAAATGTGAAGCACAAAGACGATGAAAAATCGATTGTATGTGTATATAAACGTATAATAGCTCTACAGGCCGGACTTTGAGAAACAAAGTGGTATCAAAGGATATCTTGTTTAAAAGCTTGTAATGCATTTGCAGATTTGATTTGACAGCTGTCATGTGACCACAATCCTCATCACGGAGAGCCGATTCGCAGACGCACACCGGAAACGTTTGGAAGCGTGAGTTCACATGAAACATGTCCGGCTCTACTGCGACAGATCTGTGAACCAAAATGCAATGTACAGTAGATTATTTTTAGGATTATTACTCCTGAAAAGTTTGTAAATATTCAATAAATGAATACATGTGAACATTCTTTGGCTTAAGTTTAAGGGTGAAGGTTATTAAAAGGTCTGATGTAATGTTACTGTATCTGTGGAGGGTTGAGATGTGATTATAATTTATGTAATTATTGTAACTTTGCATTTGAAGGATAACCATAAATTGTATCTGATGCTGGTATGACCTTCAGCACCAACAAACCATTCCATTACTTTTGCGTGTTAGATTGTTTCTTGTCTCTCATATGGCACACGGTTTATTAAACTATCCATATAAGAATCCTTATGAATATTTCAAGCTTTTATGGGGATCACATTTGATACTTTCAGTTTGAGTTTGCATTTTCATAAACGGATGACGTCGTCATTATACTATTTTCAGTATGATTATAAATTAATACTTTCATTCAAGGATGCATTAAGCAATTTAAAGTTATAATGTCCTAAAAGATTTCAACTAAATGGTGTTCTTTTGAACTTTCTGTTCACCTGTGAATCCTGAAAAATAAAATGCATCAGTTTCCACAAAAATATTGTGCAGCACGACTGTTTTCAACATTGATAATAATCAGAAATGTTTCTCAGCATATTATACTGATTTCTGAAGATCATGTGACACTGAAGACTGGAGGAATGATGCTGAAAATACAGCTGCACATCACAGAAATACATTACAGTTTAACAGATATTCACATAGAAAACAGCTGTTTTAAATCATATTTCACAATTTTTGTTACTGTACTTGAGATCAAATAAATGCAGCCTATTTTTTTTTATCTTACTGACCTCAAATTATATATATACACGTCTAATATTTTATTAAAAGTTCACAATTAATATCACCAGCAATTTATATAATTATAGTCTGGGGAAAAAAAGATATGTTGCTACAGTGCTAGAAACAATTACAGACACTGACTCTGAAGCACAAACTGATTGAAAATCATCCGAACACGAGCATCATGAATAACTCTGAGGTTGTGTTTTCAAACAAACAAACACAGAGCAGGTTCTGTGGCAGTAATTCCCGGGGGTCGGTGGGTCGGTACACATCTGATGTGATTCAAAAACATTCTCTATGAATTTTTATTAGGCTTTAGGTGCAAGAGATGATTTATGAGAGCTAATCATGAATATAAACCAACAGACGGCGAGAACGTCCATCAGAGACAACAGCGTCGCCAGAAACGGCCAGAAATGATTTTCATGGTCCATCCTCATCATCCTCCTCGCTGCAGTGTTCTTCATCACATGCTGGTGGGAAGCTTCTGCTTTCTGTTCTTGGCTGGAATCCCGGTCTGTTTGTATTCCTGCTTCTCTCTGAGATACTCCTGTTTGCACTCTTCGAAGAACGCAGGATCCTGATAACTGAGAGCCAAACGAACACAATCACACAGCAGCTAACAAAAACACCATTCCATCCAAGTTTATGATTTACATTTTTCAAAATGTTTGAGATTTATACATCCTCTGAATGCTGAATAAATAAGCTTTCCATTGATGTATGGTTTGTTAGGATAGAACAATATTTGAAAATCTGGAATCTGAGGGTGCAAAAAAATCTAAATATTGAGAAAATCATCTTTAAAGTTGTTCAAATGAAGTTCTTAGCAATGCATATTACTAATCAAACATTACGTTTTGATATATTTACGGTAGAAGATTTACTAAATATCTTCATGGAACATGATCTTTACTTAATATCCTAATGATTTTTGGCATAAAAGAGAAATGTATAATTGTGACTGTCTGTGAGTGTGTATATATGTGTGTGTGTGTGTGTGTGTGAGAGAGAGAGAGAGTGTGAGTGTGTGTGTATATATGTGTGTGTGTGTTTGTGTGTGTGTGAGTGTCTGTGTGTATATATGTGTGTGTGTGTGTGTGTGTGTGTGTGAGTGTGTATATATGTGTGTGTGTGTGTGTGAGTGAGTGAGTGTGTGTGCGCTTCTCGTCTGTCTGGGGTTGTCAGTATTCCCTGTGTGTCGCAGAGGAAAAGCAATAGGTGCAAATTAGAATGAGTGTTAAAAATGAGGAAGAGCTCCATGTTTATTTCAGTGAATCCGGAGACGGCGGGCTTTCTTTAAGATATAGCCTGTATATTCCTCTGAGAGATCGGCAACATAATCAGTTTTCAAATGAGCCTCTCGTTGTTTCTTAAGATGAGAAGCAGAGAGTTAGTGATGTGTGTGAATCCGTGCGTCCCCGAGGAGCACTAATGCATGCCTTGTTTATGTTACTGCACTCGCCATCTGTGCTGGTAAAAATAGTGCTTGCTCTCACTGGTGATCTGGTTTGAGTTCAAACTTATAGCCAGGTGAGTCAAATGATATATTTAACATATATAAAATAAACGATTATGTGTGTGTGTGTGTATATATATTTATTATTTTAGATGATATACTACTACTACCTAAAACGCTCATTTTATTTTGCATGTTTTCATATCCGTCAGTCAGGCTGTTGTGAGTGCACTCAGTAGGCAGCATGTTTTGTAGCTGTAGTGTGTTTGTGGGAGTTTCTGAGGTGTGTAATAAATCCAGAGGCTGTCGGTTTCAGCTGCTTCAACTGTTCCAGTGCAGTGCCTGGATGATGTGCAGAAGAGCAGTGTCCCTCGTCCCCCCAGCGCGCCTCCGCTGCCCTCGGTCCCAGACGGCCCCCAGGACCCCTGGCCCCTCCCACGTCCGGCCCCGCTGGGCAGCCCTGGCGTGCGGCTCAATCCCCCCCCGCGCATGAGCTCGCTGGACGACAGCTCCTGGTCCTTCCCCAGCCCTCCTCGACCCAGCGATGCTCTGTTCTGGGACCAAACCAAGCCCAAGAGCCCCGCCGGAGACTGGGGCCAACCGTACTGAATCCCGGCCCCGGCCCTCCACACCTTACCTGCCTTAACACACACATCCCTCTCTGGATGATCCCGGATGAGCAAATACCTCGAGCAGACTGGGATGGAGAAACCCTTGAGCGGACGCGTTCCTGACTAGGGTTGGGTATCGTTTGAATTTGATCAATTTCGATTCCGATTCTAACCGATTAAGCCAAACATTTAGATATCAAACATATTTGAGACCCTGGAGCACAAAACCAGTCATAAGGGTCAACTTTTTGAAATTGAGATGTATGCATCATCTGAACGCTGAATAAATAAGCTTTCCATTGATGTATGGTTTGTTAGGATAGCACAGTATTTGAAAATCTGGAATCTGAGGGTGCAAAAAAATCTAAATATTGAGAAAATCATCTTTAAAGTTGTCCAAATGAAGTTCTAAGCAATGCATATTACTAATAAAAAATTAAGTTTTAATATATTTACGGTAGGAAATTTACAAAATATCTTCGTGGAGATCTTTACTTAATATCCTAATGATTTTTTAGCAATAATTTTGACCCATACAATGTATTGTTGGCTACAAATATACCTGTGCTACTTATGACTGTTTTTATGCTCCAGGGTCTCTTTTTGGAAAACATTTAATTGCAGCTGAATACTGTGAACAAAAATCAGCAGGCTACATAAAAACTGGACTCGATTAAGAGATGTTTGTGTGCAAAATAGAGCTGCACGATTCTGGATAAATTGAGACTTTTAAATGGAGGTTGTAGTTCTCTCACAATTCTGAAAAAAAAACTTTAGACAATTAAACAAAATCTAATGGAATCTATGAATGGAATGATTCAATGACTCACTCAAGATGTACTTGTTTCATTACTGGATGAATCAGTGCTTTTGAATGAATCTCTTGAATGAATGAATCAAAGACAAATCCATTTTTAACAGCCCCTTAAAAAAAGAAAAAAGATGCACACACAGGAATTGACAGGCAAATTGAATTTTTTATTTTACCGATTCCTGACCTTAAGTATCCGATTCTGGAATTTGAGTTGATTTTCAATTCCCAACCCTATTCCTGACCCTATCTCCTATAGGCTTGTGTTCATCTCCTGGGTCGAGTCGATTCTATTCAGCGTAACGGATCCTGTCTTGTATTTATGAATGTGTAAAGGGAAGGTTTTAGTAGCTCAAGCACTCCTTGAAGGTTGTTTCTTTAGAAACACGTCTGTCATGTGTTGATGCCCGTTCCATACTGCTGTTCAAATCAGAGAAAACAATGTTTTAGTGTTTAGATTTAGTCAATAAATGAGTGGATCTGTGGGCGGCGGGTGGGTTTGTGCAAGTTATTTAGCTTTAAACGGGGTCTCACAGTCAACCTGGAAATTTCTATATTAAAAAGTATTTCTATAGTAAATTATTTGCTCTTTTAGGGGCCAAGCACTTGTTGTGTGTTAGTTTTTGTATTCTTCTGCCACTCCCGAGTCTATGGAAGCCTATAGAACCGTATGGTACAAAGTTGTGAAATTTGGCACACTGATAGAAGACAGTCTCAACATTAATCACACCAAATTTGGAATCTCTAACTCAAACTCTCTAGCGCCACCAACAGCTCAAAGTTGCAATGACATTTATGCTAATAATTTTTGAACTGCAAGCTCTAGAAGCAAAATTCTAATTTTCAGAAATGAAAGTTACTCTTAAAAATCAAAATTGCTTTTCAGAATTCCTCGGACATAAAATTCCTCTGATTCCTTGGCTCATGCCAATTTGATTGCGCACCATGACATAATTTCCTGTCATGAAAATCTACTTTTTGAATTCCTCCTCGGCCGTTGCTCCAATTTTCACTAAGTTTTAACCAGGTCATCTTCAGACCATGCCAACAAAAAGTTATGGAAATCCAGTTGATTAGACGAACTGTTCTTGAATAACACACAAACGAATTAAACGAAGGTTTAGATTTAGTCAATAAATGAGTGGATCTGTGGGCGGCGGGTGGGTTTGTGCAAGTTATTTAGCTTTAAACGGGGTCTCACAGTCAACCTGGAAATTTCTATATTAAAAAGTCTTTCTATAGTAAATTATTTGCTCTTTTAGGGGCCAAGCACTTGTTGTGTGTTAGTTTTTGTATTCTTCTGCCACTCCCGAGTCTATGGAAGCCCATAGAACCGTATGGTACAAAGTTGTGAAATTTGGCACACTGATAGAAGACAGTCTCAACATTAATCACACCAAATTTGGAGTCTCTAACTCAAACTCTCTAGCGCCACCAACAGCTCAAAGTTGCAATGACATTTATGCTAATAATTTTTGAACTGCAAGCTCTAGAAGCAAAATTCTAATTTTCAGAAATGAAAGTTACTCTTAAAAATCAAAATTGCTTTTCAGAATTCCTCGGACATAAAATTCCTCTGATTCCTTGGCTCATGCCAATTTGATTGCGCACCATGACATAATTTCCTGTCATGAAAATCTACTTTTTGAATTCCTCCTCGGCCGTTGCTCCAATTTTCACTAAGTTTTAACCAGGTCATCTTCAGACCATGCCAACAAAAAGTTATGGAAATCCAGTTGATTAGACGAACTGTTCTTGAATAACACACAAACGAATTAAACGAAGAGCACGCCAAAATGAACATGAGGCTATATCTCCACAATGCTTTAGCGTGTTTAACCCAAACTTGGTGAGTGTTATAATAACCATGATCTGAGGTTACCTGGACAGTTTTGGCACAGTGTTTTAAAAATGGATATTTTTGATTATAACTTCTGAATTATTTGGCCAAAAATCACAAGACTTGTCATTTTACTTTCGTGACGATATACCAAGTTGAACGATACCCAATATTCCCATGTAAGCTATTTTGAATTTTATCGTAAAATGCTGTTTTTTTTTTTTACAAATGCATTGGTGTGTTATTACAAAACTCAAAACTCTGTATGTGTCATCGGCACCATGCCCTGAAGGTACTCAAAAAGCTTTGGGCAATTATAATGACATTAAAAAAATTATTAACTTTAGAATTTTTTTGCCTACTGGTCTCAATAGATTCCTTAGATTATGCTCAGAACGTCGATACCAATTATACCATAATTGGCCGAACTTCCCGTCCGCCGTTTTTAGTTCCTCTAAAAAAAATGTTTTCCGTACTCCTCCTAGACCATTGGTCCAATTTTCAACAAATTCTACTCGGATCGTCTTCAGGTTCATGCTCGGCTCCTTAATTGCTGCTTGCAGCTATATTTGTGATTCTAGCAATTCTTGAGGAATCGGAAACTAAAGCTGTGGCAACCCTGTTTAAAGTCAACATGAAACAAGCCATTTTACTTCTGTAATCTGATGAGTATTTGTTAAGAAAACTAGATTTTATCCATCATTTCATGATTGTGAAAGGGTTTCTTCTAAATTTTACGTCTTGGTGAATGATTACAAAAATGATGTTTCTTTATCATAATGTACACTGATGCATCATTTAAAGTAATTTTTGCATTCAAAGGGGGTTTTTTTTACAAATGCATTGGTGTGTTATTACAAAACTCAAAACTCTGTATGTGTCATCGGCACCATGCCCTGAAGGTACTCAAAAAGCTTTGGGCAATTATAATGACATTAAAAAAATTAAATTTTTTTGCCTACTGGTCTCAATAGATTCCTTAGATTATGCTCAGAACGTCGATACCAATTATACCATAATTGGCCGAACTTCCCGTCCGCCGTTTTTAGTTCCTCTAAAAAAAATGTTTTCCGTACTCCTAGACCATTGGTCCAATTTTCAACAAATTCTACTCGGATCGTCTTCAGGTTCATGCTCGGCTCCTTAATTGCTGCTTGCAGCTATATTTGTGATTCTAGCAATTCTTGAGGAATCGGAAACTAAAGCTGTGGCAACCCTGTTTAAAGTCAACATGAAACAAGCCATTTTACTTCTGTAATCTGATGAGTATTTGTTAAGAAAACTAGATTTTATCCATCATTTCATGATTGTGAAAGGGTTTCTTCTAAATTTTACGTCTTGGTGAATGATTACAAAAATGATGTTTCTTTATCATAATGTACACTGATGCATCATTTAAAGTAATTTTTGCATTCAAAGATGCTTGTAAAAAATACATACGGCCAAAATCTGAGACAAGCTGCCTTAACGGCATTAATAATGTACAGAGACACAAGCAGTCTGTGTTTCTACTGTGATTTTTACAGATCACAGTAAAAAGTTTCGTCTCGATACCAACTGCGTTCTGTCAAAAGAAATGTGAAGCACAAAGACGATGAAAAATCGATTGTATGTGTATATAAACGTATAATAGCTCTACAGGCCGGACTTTGAGAAACAAAGTGGTATCAAAGGATATCTTGTTTAAAAGCTTGTAATGCATTTGCAGATTTGATTTGACAGCTGTCATGTGACCACAATCCTCATCACGGAGAGCCGATTCGCAGACGCACACCGGAAACGTTTGGAAGCGTGAGTTCACATGAAACATGTCCGGCTCTACTGCGACAGATCTGTGAACCAAAATGCAATGTACAGTAGATTATTTTTAGGATTATTACTCCTGAAAAGTTTGTAAATATTCAATAAATGAATTCATGTGAACATTTTTTGGCTTAAGTTTAAGGGTGAAGGTTATTAAAAGGTCTGATGTAATGTTACTGTATCTGTGGAGGGTTGAGATGTGATTATAATTTATGTAATTATTGTAACTTTGCATTTGAAGGATAACCATAAATTGTATCTGATGCTGGTATGACCTTCAGCACCAACAAACCATTCCATTACTTTTGCGTGTTAGATTGTTTCTTGTCTCTCATATGGCACACGGTTTATTAAACTATCCATATAAGAATCCTTATGAATATTTCAAGCTTTTATGGGGATCACATTTGATACTTTCAGTTTGAGTTTGCATTTTCATAAACGGATGACGTCGTCATTATACTATTTTCAGTATGATTATAAATTAATACTTTCATTCAAGGATGCATTAAGCAATTTAAAGTTATAATGTCCTAAAAGATTTCAACTAAATGGTGTTCTTTTGAACTTTCTGTTCACCTGTGAATCCTGAAAAATAAAATGCATCAGTTTCCACAAAAATATTGTGCAGCACGACTGTTTTCAACATTGATAATAATCAGAAATGTTTCTCAGCATATTATACTGATTTCTGAAGATCATGTGACACTGAAGACTGGAGGAATGATGCTGAAAATACAGCTGCACATCACAGAAATACATTACAGTTTAACAGATATTCACATAGAAAACAGCTGTTTTAAATCATATTTCACAATTTTTGTTACTGTACTTGAGATCAAATAAATGCAGCCTATTTTTTTTTATCTTA
>NW_015506691.1:135147-135396 GCF_001515645.1 Sinocyclocheilus grahami
TGAGAGAGAGCGTGTGTGTGTGAGAGAGAGCGTGTGTGTGTGTGTGTGTGTGAGTGAGAGAGAGCGTGTGTGTCTGTGTGAGAGAGAGCGTGTGTGTCTGTGTGTGAGAAAGCGTGTGTGTGTGTGTATGAGAGAGAGCGTGAGTGTGTGTGTGTGTGTGAGAGAGAGAGTGTGCGTGTGTGTGTGAGAGAGAGCGTGCGTGTCTGTGTGTGTGCGTGTGAGAGCGAGCGTGAGTGCGTGTGTGAGAGT
>NW_015506691.1:135980-140034 GCF_001515645.1 Sinocyclocheilus grahami
GTGCGTGAGTGAGTGAGTGAGTGAGTGTGTGTGTGTGTGTGCGTGAGTGAGTGAGTGAGTGTGTGAGTGAGTGAGTGTGAGAGTGAGTGAGTGAGTGAGTGTGTGAGTGCGAGCGAGTGTGTGTGTGTGTGTGAGAGTGTGTGTGAGAGAGAGTGTGTGTGTGTGTGAGTGTGAGTGTGAGTGTGTGTGTCTTTGTGAGAGAGAGCGTGTGTGTCTGTGTGAGAGAGAGCGTGTGTGTCTGTGTGAGAGAGAGCGTGTGTGTCTGTGTGAGAGAGAGAGAGCGTGTGTGTCTGTGTGAGAGAGAGCGTGTGTGTGTGAGCGTGTGTGTGTGCGCGAGTGAGTGTGTGTGTGTGTGTGTGTGCGTGCGAGCGTGCGCGTGTGTGTGAGTGCGAGTGTGTGTGTGTGTGTGTGAGCGTGTATGTGTGTGTGAGTGAGTGTGTGAGTGAGTGTGTGTGTGTGTGCGAGCGAGCGAGCGTGCGCGAGTGTGTGAGTGCGAGCGAGTGTGTGTGTGTGTGTGAGAGAGCGTGTGTGTGTGAGCGTGTGTGTGTGCGCGAGGGGGTGTGTGTGTGTGTGTGTGTGAGCGTGTATGTGTGTGTGAGTGAGTGTGTGAGTGAGTGTGTGTGTGTGTGCGAGCGAGCGAGCGTGCGCGAGTGTGTGAGTGCGAGCGAGTGTGTGTGTGTGTGTGAGAGAGCGTGTGTGTGTGAGCGTGTGTGTGTGCGCGAGGGGGTGTGTGTGTGTGTGTGTGTGAGCGTGTATGTGTGTGTGAGTGAGTGTGTGAGTGAGTGTGTGTGTGTGTGCGAGCGAGCGAGCGTGCGCGAGTGTGTGAGTGCGAGCGAGTGTGTGTGTGTGTGTGAGAGAGCGTGTGTGTGTGAGCGTGTGTGTGTGCGCGAGGGGGTGTGTGTGTGTGTGTGTGTGAGCGTGTATGTGTGTGTGAGTGAGTGTGTGAGTGAGTGTGTGTGTGTGTGCGAGCGAGCGAGCGTGCGCGAGTGTGTGAGTGCGAGCGAGTGTGTGTGTGTGTGTGAGAGAGCGTGTGTGTGTGAGCGTGTGTGTGTGCGCGAGGGGGTGTGTGTGTGTGTGTGTGTGAGCGTGTATGTGTGTGTGAGTGAGTGTGTGAGTGAGTGTGTGTGTGTGTGCGAGCGAGCGAGCGTGCGCGAGTGTGTGAGTGCGAGCGAGTGTGTGTGTGTGTGTGAGAGAGCGTGTGTGTGTGAGCGTGTGTGTGTGCGCGAGGGGGTGTGTGTGTGTGTGTGTGTGAGCGTGTATGTGTGTGTGAGTGAGTGTGTGAGTGAGTGTGTGTGTGTGTGCGAGCGAGCGAGCGTGCGCGAGTGTGTGAGTGCGAGCGAGTGTGTGTGTGTGTGTGAGAGAGCGTGTGTGTGTGAGCGTGTGTGTGTGCGCGAGGGGGTGTGTGTGTGTGTGTGTGTGAGCGTGTATGTGTGTGTGAGTGAGTGTGTGAGTGAGTGTGTGTGTGTGTGCGAGCGAGCGAGCGTGCGCGAGTGTGTGAGTGCGAGCGAGTGTGTGTGTGTGTGTGAGAGAGCGTGTGTGTGTGAGCGTGTGTGTGTGCGCGAGGGGGTGTGTGTGTGTGTGTGTGTGAGCGTGTATGTGTGTGTGAGTGAGTGTGTGAGTGAGTGTGTGTGTGTGTGCGAGCGAGCGAGCGTGCGCGAGTGTGTGAGTGCGAGCGAGTGTGTGTGTGTGTGTGAGAGAGCGTGTGTGTGTGAGCGTGTGTGTGTGCGCGAGGGGGTGTGTGTGTGTGTGTGTGTGAGCGTGTATGTGTGTGTGAGTGAGTGTGTGAGTGAGTGTGTGTGTGTGTGCGAGCGAGCGAGCGTGCGCGAGTGTGTGAGTGCGAGCGAGTGTGTGTGTGTGTGTGAGAGAGCGTGTGTGTGTGAGCGTGTGTGTGTGCGCGAGGGGGTGTGTGTGTGTGTGTGTGTGAGCGTGTATGTGTGTGTGAGTGAGTGTGTGAGTGAGTGTGTGTGTGTGTGCGAGCGAGCGAGCGTGCGCGAGTGTGTGAGTGCGAGCGAGTGTGTGTGTGTGTGTGAGAGAGCGTGTGTGTGTGAGCGTGTGTGTGTGCGCGAGGGGGTGTGTGTGTGTGTGTGTGTGAGCGTGTATGTGTGTGTGAGTGAGTGTGTGAGTGAGTGTGTGTGTGTGTGCGAGCGAGCGAGCGTGCGCGAGTGTGTGAGTGCGAGCGAGTGTGTGTGTGTGTGTGAGAGAGCGTGTGTGTGTGAGCGTGTGTGTGTGCGCGAGGGGGTGTGTGTGTGTGTGTGTGTGAGCGTGTATGTGTGTGTGAGTGAGTGTGTGAGTGAGTGTGTGTGTGTGTGCGAGCGAGCGAGCGTGCGCGAGTGTGTGAGTGCGAGCGAGTGTGTGTGTGTGTGTGAGAGAGCGTGTGTGTGTGAGCGTGTGTGTGTGCGCGAGGGGGTGTGTGTGTGTGTGTGTGTGAGCGTGTATGTGTGTGTGAGTGAGTGTGTGAGTGAGTGTGTGTGTGTGTGCGAGCGAGCGAGCGTGCGCGAGTGTGTGAGTGCGAGCGAGTGTGTGTGTGTGTGTGAGAGAGCGTGTGTGTGTGAGCGTGTGTGTGTGCGCGAGGGGGTGTGTGTGTGTGTGTGTGTGAGCGTGTATGTGTGTGTGAGTGAGTGTGTGAGTGAGTGTGTGTGTGTGTGCGAGCGAGCGAGCGTGCGCGAGTGTGTGAGTGCGAGCGAGTGTGTGTGTGTGTGTGAGAGAGCGTGTGTGTGTGAGCGTGTGTGTGTGCGCGAGGGGGTGTGTGTGTGTGTGTGTGTGAGCGTGTATGTGTGTGTGAGTGAGTGTGTGAGTGAGTGTGTGTGTGTGTGCGAGCGAGCGAGCGTGCGCGAGTGTGTGAGTGCGAGCGAGTGTGTGTGTGTGTGTGAGAGAGCGTGTGTGTGTGAGCGTGTGTGTGTGCGCGAGGGGGTGTGTGTGTGTGTGTGTGTGAGCGTGTATGTGTGTGTGAGTGAGTGTGTGAGTGAGTGTGTGTGTGTGTGCGAGCGAGCGAGCGTGCGCGAGTGTGTGAGTGCGAGCGAGTGTGTGTGTGTGTGTGAGAGAGCGTGTGTGTGTGAGCGTGTGTGTGTGCGCGAGGGGGTGTGTGTGTGTGTGTGTGTGAGCGTGTATGTGTGTGTGAGTGAGTGTGTGAGTGAGTGTGTGTGTGTGTGCGAGCGAGCGAGCGTGCGCGAGTGTGTGAGTGCGAGCGAGTGTGTGTGTGTGTGTGAGAGAGCGTGTGTGTGTGAGCGTGTGTGTGTGCGCGAGGGGGTGTGTGTGTGTGTGTGTGTGAGCGTGTATGTGTGTGTGAGTGAGTGTGTGAGTGAGTGTGTGTGTGTGTGCGAGCGAGCGAGCGTGCGCGAGTGTGTGAGTGCGAGCGAGTGTGTGTGTGTGTGTGAGAGAGCGTGTGTGTGTGAGCGTGTGTGTGTGCGCGAGGGGGTGTGTGTGTGTGTGTGTGTGAGCGTGTATGTGTGTGTGAGTGAGTGTGTGAGTGAGTGTGTGTGTGTGTGCGAGCGAGCGAGCGTGCGCGAGTGTGTGAGTGCGAGCGAGTGTGTGTGTGTGTGTGAGAGAGCGTGTGTGTGTGAGCGTGTGTGTGTGCGCGAGGGGGTGTGTGTGTGTGTGTGTGTGAGCGTGTATGTGTGTGTGAGTGAGTGTGTGAGTGAGTGTGTGTGTGTGTGCGAGCGAGCGAGCGTGCGCGAGTGTGTGAGTGCGAGCGAGTGTGTGTGTGTGTGTGAGAGAGCGTGTGTGTGTGAGCGTGTGTGTGTGCGCGAGGGGGTGTGTGTGTGTGTGTGTGTGAGCGTGTATGTGTGTGTGAGTGAGTGTGTGAGTGAGTGTGTGTGTGTGTGCGAGCGAGCGAGCGTGCGCGAGTGTGTGAGTGCGAGCGAGTGTGTGTGTGTGTGTGAGAGAGCGTGTGTGTGTGAGCGTGTGTGTGTGAGCGTGTGTGTGTGTGTGTGAGCGTGTATGTGTGTGTGTGTGTGTGCAAGCGAGCGAGCGTGCGCGAGTGTGTGAGTGCGAGCGAGTGTGTGTGTGTGTGAGAGTGTGTGTGAGAGAGAGTGTGTGTGTGTGTGTGTGTGAGTGT
>NW_015506691.1:140200-141693 GCF_001515645.1 Sinocyclocheilus grahami
TGTGTGTGTGTGTGTGTGTGTGTGTGTGTGTGTGTGTGTGTGTGTGTGTGTGTGTGTGTGTGTGTGTGTGTGTGTGTGTGTGTGTGTGAGAGTGTGTTCGAGATGAACTGATTGATTGAATGAAGGTGTGTGAAAAGGCTGCTGCTGTTTCTGTTATCGGGGTCTGCTCCTGTCAAACATTAATTAGCTCTCCCGTGTCTCAAAGCTCACCAAACATCTCTGTAATTACGGCTTTCATCTGCATGCAGAGCAGATCCAGCAAAACCAATTCCAGAGAGCAGGAGCGTGAGACTAATCTGATACATATGAAGATCATCTGATGCATAAACATGAAGATAAACACTCGTCTGATATTAATGTGTCTGTCTGTTCCTCACTACAATAAAGTGTGTAACACAGGCTGTCTCAGTGAAATCAATAAAACAAGTTAAGAACTCATTTGACATGAATCTATCAGCAGACTGATTGGAATTTCTGCTTTAAAATATTTTCATATGTATCATGTATCAAAGAATGTAACATCAATTACATATTATGTAAAATCAATATTTAAATTCAGCTATTTTATGTGTAACTTTGTTCATTGCATACAAAAAAAGACTTTTTAAATTATATAAACAATAAAAAAAATTGTTGACATGAAAATCTCATGCCATTTTCACAAACAAAATTTACAGGAGGCTAAGGTTTTTTTTTTTTACATACAAAATAAAATAAATATAAAATATATTTTTATGTCCTAAAAATACATTTACATACATGTAATGTTATAAATTCATAACTGCACTTCTGCAAAATAAATATGGCATTCAGTGCCACATATTACAGATGAGTTATAATAATAATTTACTAAAACACAGAAAGTCTAATTCACTAGTTTTTACTAAATGTATCTTTAAGAAATATCACTAATATCACTGAATTTTGATTTGATTACATTTTAAAAGATTAATTAAACTATTAACATTTTATGCAAACACAGAATCCAAAAAAATAAATAAATAAAAAGAATTTCTGAAAAAGATATTTCACCATACCCTATTATTATTAACATTTTAATCAATTGTTGCACTGTTAAAGTTTTATGAATTCAATTGATTAGAATTGTTTTTTGATTATTACATGTAGTTAAACCATTAAAATGGAATCCAGAAAAATTCAACAGAAAACACAAAAATTGGGAAAAATAAAACTGAATTTTGAATGCACACACACACACACACACACACACACACACACACACACACACACACACACACACACACACAAACACACACACACACACACACACACACTAATTTTTTGTATTTAAAGGGGTCCTATTATGCTCTTTTACAAAGTCTTGATTTTGTTTTGGGGGTGTACTAGAACATGCTCTCATACTAGGTTGTTCGAAAACACATTATTTTTCACATATTTTACATTATTACAACACCTCTCTCCCCAGTCTGGCACGAACGGCTCGAATAGTTCCTGTATCAAATGAAGGCCCG
>NW_015506691.1:143001-159597 GCF_001515645.1 Sinocyclocheilus grahami
CTGGGTCAGTGTGTGTGTGTTGCGATTGGTTAGCTGGGCCAGTGTGTGTTGTGATTGGCAGCACTCGGCGTCTGGTCGGGAAATGTCATGTCCCTTATCATAGCCGCCTGCTAGCTTCAGTGTAAATATTGCATCAAAACCAAATAAATTTGAGCACGATTTAAACGCGGATGATTGTAACCACTCTAAGTTAATCTGCTTTCGGAAAGCTAGCGTGTCTCCTACATAGTGATAACTCTCGTCGCCTTCTCTAGTGCAGCTCAACCAGGTCTCGTCCCATTCGTCGGTATTTGTGACATCACAAATCCCGGAAAATATGCGTTGTAGTCCAAACGAGTCGTTCGTTGTAGTTTTTGAAAAGTGATTTCTGTTAAATAAAATATCTCCTTTTGAAGTGGACTTTGAGCTTCGTAACTTTGCAGATCTTTTTTAAGCTCAAACAGCAACATTACAGAATAACTAAAGTTGAAAAAGTGAAAAAGCATTTTATATACATATAAATTTAATATACATAATATACATATAAATTAATGCAATTGTTTGAAATTATGTTTAACATTGCATTATAATTTAATGTTAAAAAGGGTGTTTTTAGAGTAAGATCAATTTCTCTTTCATGAGATTACTTCCTCTTTTTGACCAGGTTTTGATTCTCCGTATCGTAAACTCTAGGGGCGTGGCTTCTAAACGAGGGTGTTTTTAGGGGCGTGATATTTAAATGACGATTGTTTTCTGCCACCACATTTATCAACGTGCGATCATCCGTACGATGAGACTGGCGGCATACGGATGTTTCATGAATCACGTCGTAAGTTGATTTGTGCGCACGGATCTGCGCTTGTTTCTACGTTAGATTGATAAATGAGGCCCACTATCTCTGGAAATGCACCTTATAGGACCTTACTAATTAAAACACGAAAAGTTTGTTATAAACCAAAATCTAAAAGGATATTAAGATCAAACAGGCATGTTCAATGCAGTTGTTTGGACAGAAGGAAACAAGATACATTTCTAGTTTCAACATAATTTGTTCTTCAGACATTCCTCTTTAAAAGAAAAGAAGCATTATATTTTTGCAAAGGGACCCACATTTGGTTTTTGACCACTGAAAATGTGTACAATTTACTCCTGGAGCCATATTGAAATTCCATTATCTCTGGAACTGAACCATATGTGACCCTGGAGCACAAAACCAGTCGTAAGGGTCAATTTTTCGAAATTGAGATTTATGCATCATCTGGAAGCTGACTAAATAAGCTTTCCATTGATGTATGGTTTGTTAGGATCGGACAATATTTGAAAATCTGGAATCTGAGGGTGCAAAAAAATCGAAATATTGAGAAAATCATCTTTAAAGTTGTTCAAATGAAGTTCTTAGCAATGCATATTACTAATCAAACATTAAGTTCTGATATATTTACGGTAGGAAACTTACAAAATGTCTTCATGGAACATGATTAGGGATGCACGATATATCGGCCACCATATCGGTATCGGCCTGATAAGAAAATTTGTCATTTTGATCCCCCCCCTAAAAAACTGTGGATTACAACCTTGACATTTAATATTTTGGCTATCTTCTTTATTTATGTATTTCTACGACTAAAAATTAAAAATTAAAAAATCTCTCGTTTGAGTCGACACTGAATGACGCTAAAAGGATTCAGAGGCAGAGCAAGTTATCGCATTTTGATGAAAGATGTTCTTTGGAACATAGATGACCTTATCAATAAGTTCATGAGCTCATGTTGACTTTGCCTGATCAAACCTCATGATCAAACGTGGCACATGTGGCAGTTGAACGTCTGAAACTCTGAGAGTAAAGCAGCTCTGCAGAATGAAGAGGCTTGTTCTCGCTGTGGTCTCATTACGACTCCAGCCAGCGCTTTCATCAGACTGTCATACGTGTGCAGAACACGCTAACACTCGTCCCTGCAGCGCTGCGGCGCAGAGGTGTGAAAGCCATGAGCAAACGTCAGGAGGGGGTTTCCACACACACACACACACACACACAAAAGGAGAAATACTCCACTACAACCCTCACAATCGCAGTCACTGAGAGCAAACACCGCCACACACACACACTCATCTAGTATCCTCACAATTATGTTCATTCTTAGAGAAAAATGGTATCTTGTGAGGATTTCCAGTCAGGATTTAGACCGTATCATAGTACTGAGACTGCCCTCATTAGAGTAACAAATGTCCTGCTCTTATCATCTGATTGTGGTTGTATCTCTCTATTAGTGCTACTGGATTTTAGCGCTGCGTTCGACACTATTGACCACAACATTCTCTTGCATAGACTAGAAAACTTTGTTGGCATTAGTGGAAGCGCATTAGCATGGTTCAAATCGTACTTATATGACCTCCATCAATTCGTAGCAGTGAATGAAGAGGTATCATATCGATCACAAGTGCAGTATGGAGTGCCTCAAGGCTCAGTACTAGGACCGTTACTCTTCACGCTTTACATGTTACCCTTCGGAGATATCATCAGGAAACACGCTGTTAGCTTTCACGGTTATGCTGATGATACTCAGCGCTATGTTTCTTCGCGGCCCGGCGAAACATACCAATTTGAAAAACGAACGGAATGTTCATAGTCGATATAATCGGTATTATTAATATTCCGCCAAAATAAAAGCCTGTGAATTTGAACATTTAAAAGTGCAGAATTTAGGACATAAATATTTGTATTGTAACTTGTAGTGTCAGATGCTTCTTGCGTATTTTAGTAAATGTCAAGTTTTTTTTTGTTGTTGTACATTTCATTTTAAATATTATATTAAACTTTATATCTAAGTTATATATTAATATAACTTGTTTGTCATTTTAAAAATTATATATATATACCTATTCTTTCTATTCTTTTTTACGGTCATGTCAGCTTCTATGGCTTAGCCAGGTTTAGTTATACAAAATTAAAACTAAATAAGATGCTTACGATTCATTTTTCTAAAACTAGATTTGGATTTACTTGTTTAACTTTCTATTTTTATATTTTTTTCTCCATAGTGTGATTTGTGGTGAATTGTATTGAATCCAGTTAGGGTCAACGGAAAGTGTTTTTCAGACAGACACCCATAAACTCACCCGACGCATTATTGTTACGTTTGTATTTTTAGCACCCAGCGCCCTGTTCCGAAACCTCGTCAGCTGCCTTTTGAGGGATCACAGACGCTCACACACCCTCACGAGGGCTCATACGAGACAGCGAGCAGCTCACGAAGCTCTACATCACACGTCTCCTGCTATCACGTGTAGAGTTTAGCTCAGATGATGTCTGGTGAGGGTGAACTGGTATATATTATAGTCGTCTGTAAATATTTTTCCGAACCCCGTAGGAACCCTGCATGGGAGGCTTGAGGAGACGACACTGTATGTGTTCAGCAGCTGAGATTCATACCGTCCACATGTTGAGCGCATCTCTCTTTGGCTTTCTCCCGCATCAACTTAGGAATCAGCACATCTGTCTCCACGTGTCTCAGCTGCGGCTCCTCTGTGGAGACAAAATAACATTTAGACATTTAGCAGATGCTTTTGACAAATGAGGACAATACAAGCAATCAAAACAACAAAAGAGCAATGATACGCAAGTGCCGTGATAAGGCTAGCCTAGAATAGGATAGAAAAATAGAATAGGGAACTCTAGTGTTAGAGGGTCTCTTCTTCATATAAATAAAACAAGTCAAAAGAATAGAGGATAAAATAGAGGATGCTAGTGTTAGAGGGTCACGTGTTGTTGTTTTTTTTTATTTAAAAATAACTCAAACAAATAGATAAAATATAACAATTCATATTAATGCAACACTCAATCATTCATATAATCAGATAAACAAACCCTAACAGCCATAAATAGGGAGTATATCAATACAAATACCCTAGAAGAGTCATTTAGCTCATTCATGTCAGATCAGACACTGTACCTGCTTTAGACGGATCCATTTACACCTCAGTTACTGATATTAGTGACTAGATTGTTTATTATTATGAAACATTGATGGGTGTCCAATGTGACCCTCTGCGTTGCGTGTTCAGCGCGGCGGCTCCTTTCACTTCCGGTCGGTGACGTCGACGTAAACCGCAAGCGCTTCTGGTTGTTGTAGTTCTGCGGAGCTCAGGAAGAACTACAACTCCTGCAGAACATGAGTTCAAGAGCTCTAGTACTCTTAAACAGATCTGACTGGTGACATAAGGGGACAGTTGATTAAAATACTAATAATTAAAATAAACTAAAACAAACTTTTTTTTAAATATAGAGGAGCTGTTTATAAACATGAAAAATCACTTGGTAAATATGAGTGACTGCTGTTGAAGCTTATATATATTTTCCTTTATTTTACCAGAATAGTCCTATTAAGACGTAAAATATCTTCTTCCAGGGAGTCCTGGCCAAAATGGCAGATTTTTAAATATTTATTTTAGTATTTTTAATATTTACTATTTAATATTTAGTATTATTATTTATTTTTTTATTATAATATTTAATATTAATTTAATTAGATATAGATATATAATGTATATATGAAAAGTTTAAACAATATATATTTAATTTAATATGTATTTATGTAACGATACATATTTTGATTTCAGAGGTATGTGTAGGAATTAGTATTTTAATGGTATGAATTACATATTTATAATTATTGAAGCCAAACACAAATGTAAAAAATAAAATAAAATCTGCTAATACTGAGGCCTGTTCAAGGTTCAAGTATGAAATGGTCACTTCTTTAATTATTATTACATTATTATTATACTTTAATCATTTTTAATCACAAATTTAAATGCATTTTGCTACAGAAACTGCTTTGTGTAATGCATTACAATATTGCGTTGCTCCCTAAAAAAGTAACTAATTACGTTACTTTTTATGGAAAGTAATGCGTTATGTTACTTTTGAGTTACTTTTTAAATCTGGGAAGGGCTTGCTTGTTTGTTTTTAATATAAAAAAGTTCTTCTTTACAAAGGTAAAAGCCCTTTTCACCACAAAAGTGAAATTAATACGCCTCGGGCTGAAGGAAATGTAAATTCACGTCTGTACAGTAGAGGGCGCTGCTCAAACAAACTACATGAAGAATATGACGCAGCAGAAGAACGTTCAACACTATTCAACATTAACACAAATGTGTCATTTTTGCTTATTAGTATGGTTGAATTAGATAATCGAAGGATGGGATTAAATACATAAATTATATTTGTCTTCTTATTGCAGGTTTGTATAATATTCTGAGTTTGCGTTTGACTGTTTTTGTTCATTTCGAGGAATGCTGAATCTGTTTTTGTGCAGTGAGCTGAGTAAATAATGTTCATATTTAGTCTAGAACTACAGTAACACACAACCTCTGCACTTACTCCCGATTTCTGTCACCATGGCAACACCAGAGCTTTCAGTCAATACATGGAAACAAAGTAACTAGCGTTACTTATTTGAAAAAGTAACTCCGATATTTCCTTGTAAATTAAAAAGTAATGCGTTACTTTACTAGTTACTTGAAAAAAGTAATCTGATTACGTAACTTGCATTACTTGTAATGCGTTACCCCCAACACTGTTGCTGCGTCTCAATGTGCCTACTTATACTACGCCCTAAAAGTATATACTCTTTTGGAGATGAAAAAGTACACATATGTGAGTGTGTAGTAGAAGAGTAGGCAAGCTTTGGGACATACTATCAGGTCACACAAGCCTCTCTTCCTAAGTCCGGTCGTGCACATCCGCCATATTTGTAGTTTTTAATGCGTTTTATTCGTGTTTGTAGTTCTGGACCGAATCCTTCGCCAAAGCGCAATGGATTGTGGGCAATATTAGCCATTAGAGTGAGCACGGATCCACACTTCAAAAACTTGATATTAAATAGTAGACCATCCGGGGACTTTTGGCATACTCTTTTCAACATACTATGCTTTGGGACACACTTATTCTAATCTCAAACACTATTTAGGACGGATAGTATGAACATTGAGATGCAGGGTGTGTATATTTACCTGTTTTTATACAGTCTATGATATTTCCATGATTTGTGATGTTGCACGTGCAGAGCAGTCAGAGAGCGTGTGTCACCTGTCGCGAGAGAATCTCTCTCCATTGTGCAACCGCAGGTCTGTCACTTGGATGTGTTTGTGCTGCTCACAGCTGAATTTCCCACAGCAGACTAAAGCTGAACATCAGAGAGCGTCTGACTGCTGTTAAACGCCATCAGACAGACCAAACCACCTCAAAGACAAATCTCGTCACAGACAGCTGTACATCAGCCTGAGAGAGTCACACTCACACACTCACACACATACACGCACACTTACACACTCACTCTCACACACACACACACTCTCTCTCTCTCGGTTGTCCATCAAATCCGATGACGACGTCCACACCTTTATCGTGAGATCTTTGATGGCTAAACAGTCCTATCCTGGACCCACACACTCGATTACAGGTGGGGCATATGTATGTAATGGTAGTAGTAAAGGCAGTGGTGGCAGCCATGGCTGTATTTCTCCTGGCTCGCTTCTGCTGTCTTCTGATTGTCCTCTCCATCTCCAGCGTACGAGCCCCATCTCTACACAGCTTTTGCCAGATGGTACGGTCAGCAGCAACATCCTCCAGGTCCTCGGGTCTGATCTTACACTTCTTCAAGGTGTTCTTAATCTGATCCTTATATCGCTTCTTCGGCCCCCCAGCTGAACGTCGACCATGATGTAGCTGGCCGTATAGCACTCTGCGGGGCAGTCGACATGGGGGCATCCTTATCACGTGCCTAACCACTGCAGCTGGCGCTGGGTGATCATGGCCTCAATACTTCTACAGTTGGTCTTTTTAAGTATTTCAGTGGGAGGCACACAATCACGCCAGGTAACTCCCAGAATTAGCTGAAGGCAGCTTATATGGAAGTGCTCTAGGGACCTGATGTGACGGCTGTAGGTCACCCAAGCTTCACAGCTATAGAGCAGGGTAGTGACACAGACCGCTTGGTATACGGCGACCTTTGTGGAGGGATGAAGATTCTTGTTATGAAAGACTCTACGCTGAAGTCTCCCAAAGGCAACTGATGCCTGTTTAATGCATCTCTGGATTTCGTTGTCGATGCCACAGTCCTCAGCGAGAATACTCCCCAGATATTTAAAAGATGGCACTACTGACAGCTGTTCATCCCCAACAGTGAAGGCAGGAAGTGTGGATGGGACATTGGTACTCCATTGGCAAACCACTTCTGTCTTGGTGGAGTTGACAGTGAGCTCTATCCTGCCGTACGCCCTAACCGCCACAGCAAGGACAGTTTGAAGGTCCTCTGGAATATGGGCCACAAAGGCACAGTCATCTGCATACTGCAGCTCCAGGACCCGCTCTCTACAGAGTTTTTTGGTTGCGTGTAGCCTCCTAATATTAAAGAGGTTGCCGTCTAGTCTGAAGTCTACTGCTATGCCACTGCTATTTTCAATCTCGTTGTGGAAAAGCTTGGTGACACACAGGAGGAAGATGTTAAAGAGCACTGGTGCTAGCACACACCCCTGCCTCACCCCTGTGCGCACAAGGAAGGGCTCGGACTCTTGTCCGCCTGTGGACACCCGAGCAGTCATCCCATCATGGAACTGGCGGAGGATGTTAACAAATTTATTGGGACAGCCAAACCTGAGGAGTACGTCCCATAAAAGCTGTCATTGCACAGTGTTTAATGCTTTGGAGAGATCGACAAAGACCATAAACATCTCCTGATGTTGCTTCCGGCACTTTTCTTTAAGCTGCCGGGCTGTTAATATCATGTCGATCGTGCTTCTATTCTTCCTAAATCCACACTGTGATTCAGGCAGCATTGACTCAGTGATATTGTTAATGAGTCTCTGAAGCAGCACCTTGGTCAGGACTTTACCACCAACAAAAGGAGTTCTATGAATATGCAGAATATGCCCCTACTATTGCCGCAAATGGCCTTGTTTCCCTTGATCTTATAGATGACAACAATGTTTGCATCTCTCCATTGCTGTGGGATGTTCTCATCAGTCCAGGCCTTGGTGATGTACAGGTAGGGGGTGCGCATACATATGTACCCTCCCTCCTTCAGTAGCTCAGCAGGGATATTATCAGCGCCAGGGGACTTGTTCTTAAGGGAATGGACAGATGATAGAACCTCCTGAAAGGTTGGTGGCAGTCTGAGATCGTGGATGGGAGGAAGTTTTTGCAGTTTGTCTGCATCAGAATCCTGATTAAGCAGGGTGTCAAAATGTTCAGCCCACCTCAACAAGATACTATTTTGGTCCTTCAGAAGTGTTAGACCATCTGCTGTTTTCAGGGAAGTGACGCAAAGATTTGTTGGTCCATAGATGGTTTTACAGCATTATAAAAATTATACATTAAATTTTTATTGACAAAGAACTGGATTTCATATGCCTTTTCAGTCCACCACTCATTCCTTATGGTTCGTATTTCCCTTTGAATTTTCTTCCAAACTACCAGCCAATGCTGTCTTGTCTTGGTGGATAAAGGGTTGTCAAAAGTTGTCCTGTGTGCTTTGTGCATATTCTTAAGCAAGTTGTGGATGGTGTCTGAGTTATTGTCAAACCAGTCTTGGTGGTTCCTGCTCTTATAGCCGATGGACTGGGCTGCTGCATCATAGAGCACAGAGCTAATATAGGCTCGCTGTTGTTCCATGGAGTTTCCTGAGCTCAGACAAGGTTCTGCCTCCCTTAGTTTCTCAGCTAGGAGTCGTCAAAACTCACCTCTTGCTTCTATGTTTCCCAAGTGGTTACAATTTA
Organism: Sinocyclocheilus grahami; assembly: GCF_001515645.1. Lineage (NCBI taxonomy): Eukaryota > Metazoa > Chordata > Actinopteri > Cypriniformes > Cyprinidae > Sinocyclocheilus > Sinocyclocheilus grahami. The sequence goes on from NW_015506691.1 coordinate 151,756, forward strand.
GTCTCTTTTTATTGGGCTTTTGCTACCACAAGGGGAAGCACACCATAATATGGAGCTTGGCCACACTCATATGATGGCTGGTCCAGCACTCTGAACCTCTCATGGCACAAGTGATGAGAACATCCTTGATGTCACTACACCTCACAATGATGAAGTCAATCATGTGCCAATGTTTGGAACGAGGATGCATCCAAGAGGTCTTATATTTTGTCTTCTGCTAGAAGATGATGTTGGTTATGGTAAGGTTATGCTCAGAACAAGAGTCAGTAACCTCATGCCATTTGCATTCACCCTGTCACTGCCATGCTTGCCTATTACTCCACTCGATATCCTGTTGTTCTGTCCCACCCTAGCGTTGAAATCCCCAAGCAAGAGGATCTTGTCACTCTTAGGGAACTGGCAAAGAGCTTCATCCAGTGCCTGATAAAAGCATTCCTTGGCCTGGATAATGTTCTTGATGGCCAAGAAGGTGTAGCCTGTCCCTTCCTCTGTTAGAGAGCCTTCATTCAGGAGCCTGGTCTCACTCATGTCGATGTTCTAGCAGCTCAACTCAGCTGCAATCAGGGCTGTTCTCCAGTGAGGTCTGTCAGAGATACCATATGATTCCAGGAGAGTCCTTACATTCCATGTTGCCAGTTTTATACTGTAATGTTTCTTAATTTCCTTATTCCGGCCACAGTAGTGGAATAACTCAATAGGCACGGTAACCTATCCAGGTAAATGATTGAATAGGCGATTTTTAGGCCACCTTTTCTAGGCCCTTCCCCAATTGAGGTGAACAGTGTGGACCCTAAATAGGGCTGCTCAGTCAAACAGGGGTCTGCCAAAACAACTGCCACTCAATCCCAGCGACCAAATACCACTGCCATGCAGGGTTCTGACTAGGAGCTCCCAGTCTATTCGTATCTGCTCCCGCCAGTCTATTTGTACCTGCCAGACACCCCATCGCCGTCAGACTTTAACCATATGTAAGGTCTACATATTGTCACCATGGTCAAAAGTGGAGACCTGCGCAAGGAGGGTTTTAATGTGCCAAAGGGGGTACGCCATACCCAGTAACACCATCTTCACCATGATGAAGTAAATCGGGGTTGCAAGGGTGGTCCCAGGGCAACCTGTCCTCCATCTTGGCTGCCGAGTCCTTCGTCTGTTAAGGCCCACCTATTGCGCAACTCCAGCGCATTGCTTTTCTGTGAAGGTGCCTTGTCTCAATATACTAACCTCAAGGCAGTGGGGCTATTTGCTGTATATTGTTCTTCACAGACTCTCTCTCTCTCTTACACACTCACTCACTCACTCACTCACAGGCCCAAACAGGAGGAGGACAGAGTGAAGATACACAGGACCTACAAATTCCACACTTTTATTAGCCCCAGGTCCAGCGGACCTGAACATCCTGTATGTAATATAAATGTGTAGGGGGTGTACAGTGTGTGGTCATTTGAAAATTTGTTCTGATATATGTTCTTCACAGAAAATGAGCCAAGGCCAATGAGTCTGAGTTTGAAAAAAATGTATTATTATTTTGATACAGAATGAAAACGGGCCACAGGCCCGAACACCATACAAGGGTTAAGGGGTTATTTCTCACCTGTGCAGAACAGAGTTTAAGCTCTCCAAGCTCAATATTACCAATCTTAGGTTTTGACTTTTTGAAATCAATAAATCAGTGTTTGCCTCACCTTGATTGTGAGTAACACATACTGTTTCACCTTATCCTGGTGCTGTCAGGACAATGATTCACTCTGCACCTCTTCCCCTAAGGCTCTATGCTGTGATTCTTATAGTGGGTGTAATTGGCTACCTTTGGCTTGCTTAGTTGGGGACACTTAACTGATTGCACAGACACAGACAGGAAGAGAGCTGAATTGGATGATGACATCACTGAATCATCAATGAACTGACTTTAGCTGAAAAAATGGCTTTGTTTTTGTCCTCTTGCATTATTGACAAACTATTTTCCTGTTTTACAGTGTAAAGCTGCTTTGACACAATCAGTATTGTATAAAGCACTATAAAAATAAAGGTGACTTGACTTGTTGTCCAAATTTCTGCAAAAAGTTTTGCATAATTTATCATTTAAATATTATAAATGCATTTATAAGATCTCAATGAATGCACACATTCATGAGAGAGATTTCAGATCACTTCCGACACACTGAATCTTCTCTATGTGCAAAATTAACAGTCACATCAGACACAGAAATATTCTGAAGCACAAGATTGTATTGTGGAAAACTAATCGATAAATAACCTTAGGATCTTACCAGTAATCCATAAAATGATAAACAGCCTCCTCAAGTGTTGCTCTTAACTAAAGATAAAGTACTTTGTCAAGCTCATCAGAGGAAGCAGACAGATACTTAGTGTGAACACTGAATATTATCTGAATATTTTGCATGCCTGCAAACTGTAGTAACCCAAAACATTTAATTCATATTTCAAAAGTTATTGTGTCAGAAAATTGGCCAATGGCACCAAAGTAGAAAGTGTTTTTGTCATCACATGAGGCACACTTATCAAAATGTTTAGATGTTTTCTCTCAGTCAACCGTGGAAAGTATTGTTATATACAAAGTTCATGCATGTTCTACTTTTTTGATGAGACTGAATGCTTACTGTAGTATACAAAATGTTACAAAGCTTACAGTAGGTAAAGATTTACTGGGAAGAGTTAGTACTACACAGAAAAAGACTTATACAGATACCGCATACTGATACAGCAGCTCCTTCATTCACTATTCCTCTCAAATGGCACCTTGTAGAGTTGTTTCATAGTCAGTTGATGTCCTCTCAAAACTCATGTCTATTGTTACAGAGGAGGCTCCCTTACCGCCTCCGCTGCACCACCAGAGGGAACCGTCTCCCGAATATTAGACATTCCCGTTCGGACTCCAAATCCCTTCACCCCTCATGCCTGGGACTGATTAATCATCCACACCTGCACCTCATATACACACTCACATATAAACCACTCACACACACGGACTCTCTGCGAAGTCTTGATTTGCCCTGGCTGTCATTTCCAAGCGTTATACCCGTGTTTGATTTTCTGTGCATCTGTTATTGGACTGTTTCCCGTTACTCTGATTGTTATCTGCCTGCCCCAACTTGGATTGTTTCCCCTGGACTCTGATTGCTTGCCGCCTGCCCCGATCTCTCTCGCCTGGTACTCGACTCTGTCTCAGCCTTGTCTCTGCTGTTCTACCTTGCCGGTATTTGACCTTGTATTGTCTGACCATTCTAATAAAAGCTGCAAATGGATCCACACGCTTCTGACTCGTCACAACATTGGCAAACCACTTCTGTCTTGGTGGAGTTGACAGTGAGCTCTATCCTGCCGTACGCCCTAACCGCCACAGCAAGGACAGTTTGAAGGTCCTCTGGAATATGGGCCACAAAGGCACAGTCATCTGCATACTGCAGCTCCAGGACCCGCTCTCTACAGAGTTTTTTGGTTGCGTGTAGCCTCCTAATATTAAAGAGGTTGCCGTCTAGTCTGAAGTCTACTGCTATGCCACTGCTATTTTCAATCTCGTTGTGGAAAAGCTTGGTGACACACAGGAGGAAGATGTTAAAGAGCACTGGTGCTAGCACACACCCCTGCCTCACCCCTGTGCGCACAAGGAAGGGCTCGGACTCTTGTCCGCCTGTGGACACCCGAGCAGTCATCCCATCATGGAACTGGCGGAGGATGTTAACAAATTTATTGGGACAGCCAAAACTGAGGAGTACATCCCATAAGAGCTCTCTACAGAGGTTAGAGAAAAACGTACTGCGCCATGGTACAACAGTAATACCCATTCTCTCAAGAAAAAAACTCGTAGACTTGAGCGCAAATGGAGAAAAACTAACTTGGAAGTTTTTAGAATTGCGTGGAAAAACAGTATGTCCAGCTATAGACAGGCTCTAAAAGCTGCTAGGGCCGAGCATATCCACAAACTCATAGAAAATAACCAAAACAATCCTAGGTTTTTATTTAGCACAGTGGCTAGATTAACAAATAACCAGACGCCACCCGATCTAAATATTCCCGCACAGTTTAATAGTAATGACTTTATGAATTTCTTCACTGATAAAATAGATAACATCAGAAATACAATAACAAATGTAGATTCTACAGCGTATAATACTTCAGCTTCATTCATCGCGCCAAAAGATAAACTGCAGTGCTTTACAGCTATAAGACAGGAAGAGTTGCACAGTGTCGAATGCTTTTGAGAGATCGACAAAGGCCATAAACATGTCCTGATGTTGCTACCGGCACTTTTCCTGAAGCTGCCGGGCTGTGAAAATCATGTTGATCGTGCTCCTATTCTTCCTAAATCCACACTGGGATTCAGGCAGCATTGACTCAGTGATGTTGTTAATGAGTCTATGAAGCATCACCTTGGCCAGGACCTTACCACCCACAGAAAGGAGTGATAAGCCCCTACTATTGCCGCAGATGGCCCTGTCACCCTTGTTCTTATAGATTACAGCAATATTTGCATCTCTCCATTGCTGTGGGATGTTCTCATCAGTCCAGGCCTTGGTGATGTACCGGTAGAGGGTGCCCATACATATGTACCCCACCTCCTTCAGTAGCTCAGCAGGGATATTATCAGCGCCAGGGGACTTGTTGTTCTTAAGGGAATGGACAGATGATATAACCTCCTGAAAGGTTGGTGGTAGGCTGAGATCGTGGATGGGAGGAAGGTTTGGCAGTTCGTCCAGAATGGGGGAGTCTGCATCAGAATCCTGATTAAGCAGGGTGTCAAAATGTTCACCCCACCACAACAGGATACTATTTTGGTCCTTCAGAAGTGTTAGAACATCTGCTGTTTTCAGTGAAGTGACGCAGCAATTTGTTGGTCCGTAGATGGTTTTGACAGCATTATAGAAGTTATGCATGTCATTTTTATTGGCAAAAGATTGCATTTCATATGCCTTTTCAGACCACCATTCATTCTGCATGACCCGTATTTCCCTTTGCACCCCCGGATTGCCTGCAAATGCTTTCTGGTCTTGGTGGATGAAGGGTTTTCTAAAGTTGCCCTGTGTGCTATGTGCATATCCTTATGTAAGTTGTGGATGGTGTCTGAGTTATCGTCAAACCAATCTTGGTGGTTCCTGCTCTTATAGCCGATGGATTGTGCTGCTGCATCGTAGAGCACAGAGCTGATATAGGTCCACTGTTGTTCCATGGTGTTTTCTGAGCTCAGATAAGGTTCTGACTCCCTTAGTTTCTCATCTAGGAGATGCCGAAACTCATTTCTTGCTTCTGTGTTTCCCAAACGGTTACAATTTAGCTTCTTTTTGTTGGGCTTTTGCAGCCGCAGGGGGGAGCGCACTTTCATATGGAGCTTGGCCACAATCATACGATGGTCTGTCCAGCACTCTGCACCTCTCATGGCACGAGTGATGAGAACATCCTTGATGTCACTACACTGCACAATGATAAAATCAATCATGTGCCAGTGTTTAGAGCGAGGGTGCATCCACGAGGTCTTATACTTTTCCTTTTGCTGGAAGATGGTATTGGTTATGGTAAGGTTATGCTCAGGGCAAAGAGTCAATAATCTCATGCCATTTGCATTCACCCTACCAATGCCATGCCTGCCTAGTACTCCACTCCATATTCTGTTGTTTTGTCCGACCCTAGCATTGAAATCCCCAAGCAAGAGGATCTTGTCACTCTTAGGGATCCGGCAAAGAGCTTCATCCAGTGCCTGATAAAAGCATTCCTTTACCTCATTCTCAGATGGTAAAGTTGGTGCATAGGCACTGAGAAGTGTGGCATAACGCTTTTTTGCCAGGGGGATACGAAGGGTCATTAGCCTTTCACTAATTCCAACAGGAGAGACTTGGTAGAATGGTATTCTTGATGGCTAATCCTACTCCATAGAGATGTTGTCCACCTGGAGGGAAACCCTTCCTCTGTTAGAGAACCTTCATCCAGAAGCCTGGTCTCATTCAGGGCTGCAATATCGATGTTGTAATGGCTCAACTCAGCAGCGATCAGGGATGTTCTCCGGTGAGGTCTGTCAGAGGTACCATGCGAGTCCAGGAGAGTCCTTACATTCCATTTTGCCAGTTTTATACTGTATTGTTTCTTATTTTTCTTATTTCGACCGCAGTAGTGGAATAACCCGACAGACGCGGTAACCTATCCAGGTAAGTGATTGAATGGACAATTTTTAGGCCACCTTTTCTAGGCCCTTCCGCAATTGAGGTGAGCAGTGCGGTCCCTAAATAGGGCTGCTCAGTCGCACAGCGGTCTGCCGAAACAGCTGCCACTCAAACCCAGTTGATAGCGACCAAATACCCTGTGCCGCTGCCGTGCAGGTTTCTGACTAGGCGCTCCCAGTCTATTCATACCTGCTCCCGTTGCCAGACGCCCCATCGCCGTCAGACTTTAACCATATGTAAGCTCCAGATATTATCACCGTGGTCAGAGGTGGAAACCTGCGCAAGGAGAGTTTTAAAGTGCCAAACGGGGTGCGCCATCCCCAGTAGCACTATCTTCACCATGATTAGGTAAATCACGGTGGCAAGGGTGGTCCCAGGACAACCGGTACCCCATCTTGGCTGCAGGAGGTTGCCGGGTCCTTCATCTGTTAAGGCCCGCCTGTTGTGCACCTCCAGCGCTTTGCTTTTCTGTCAGGGTGTGCTCCCTTTGCCTTGTCTCAATAGACTTACTACAAGGCAGTGGGGCTATTTCCCCATAGCTGGGACAGTGGTTGACGGACGGCAGGACATGTCCACACAGTGGTGGGCCTGCACATCACGTCTCGGGGGCCCACTGCTGCTCCGAGATCCCCTGTAGTTTAGCCTGGGACCGTATGATACCCAGTTTCCATGTGTGGCCGCGAGGAGGCGCTACAGGAGTCTTGGTGGTGGAGAGGCTCTGTACTGGCAGGAGGAGACTTACGCACTCGGCTCCTCTTTTCACCCACTATCAAGTAGGCTAGCCAGCGGCAGCAGCTGTAAGCAGAGAGTAGCAGGCAGAGAGCACAGAAAGTGCAGCACGACATGCAACATGCAGCATGCACTAACATGCACTAACTACCAGCGTCACTACACTACTGCACTAAACACACACACACTCACTCACACACACTCACACACACACACTCACACACAAAACACTCCACTAATTTTCTCACAGCTGGTCAATACTGTACTCAAAAGACATTTCATCAAGGACTGAAATCACACGGCTTCCATCAAAACTGTTCACATTTCCGTGCTGCAAACCATTCTTCACTCACTCACTCATTCACTCTCACTCTCACTCTCTTTCACACTCACACTCATACTCTCACTCTCACTCACACTCACACTCTCTTTCTCTCTCTCACTCACACTCACTCACTCACTCTCACTCTCACTCTCAATCTCACTCTCACTCTCACTCTCACTCTCACTCTCAATTTAAATCTCACTCTCACTCTCACTCTCACTCTCAATTTCAATCTCACTCTCACTCACACTCTCTCTCTCTCTCTCTCTCACTCACACTCACTCACTCACTCACTCTCACTCTCAATCTCACTCACACTCACTCACTCACTCACTCACTCACTCTCACTCTCAATCTCACTCACACTCTCTCTCATTCACTCACTCACTCACTCTCTCTCAATCTCACTCTCACTCACTCACACTCACTCACTCACTCACTCTCACTCTCACTCTCACTCACACACTCACTCCCTCACTCTCACTCTCACTCTCACTCTCACACTCACTCCCTCACTCTCACTCTCACTCTCACTCACACACTCACTCCCTCACTCTCACTCTCACTCTCACTCTCACTCTCACTCACTCACACTCACACTCACTCACTCACTCACTC
>NW_015506691.1:163941-167424 GCF_001515645.1 Sinocyclocheilus grahami
ACTCACTCACTCACTCACTCTCACTCACTCACACTCACTCACTCACTCCCTCACTCTCACTCTCACTCTCACTCTCACTCTCACTCATCACACACTCACTCCCTCACTCTCACTCTCACTCTCACTCTCACTCTCACTCACTCACACTCTCTCTCTCTCTCTCTCACTCACACTCACTCTCTCACTCACTCTCACTCTCACTCTCACTCTCACTCTCACTCTCACTCTCACTCTCACTCTCACTCTCACTCTCACTCTCACTCTCACTCTCACTCTCACTCTCACTCTCACTCTCACTCTCACTCTCACTCTCACTCTCACTCTCACTCTCACTCTCACTCTCACTCTCACTCTCACTCTCACTCTCACTCTCACTCTCACTCTCACTCTCACTCTCACTCTCACTCTCACTCTCACTCTCACTCTCACTCTCACTCTCACTCTCACTCTCACTCTCACTCTCACTCTCACTCTCACTCTCACTCTCACTCTCACTCTCACTCTCACTCTCACTCTCACTCTCACTCACTCACACTCACTCACTCTCAATCTCACTCTCACTCTCACTCACACTCACACTCACACTCTCTCTCTCTCACTCACACTCACTCACTCACTCATTCACTCTCACTCTCATTCACAATCTCACTCACACTCACACTCTCTCTCACTCACTCTCACCTGCTGGACTATGAGCACCTGAGTGTTGATTTGCTCCATCTGAGCAACGGAGAGTTTAATAACATCACATCCCGCTCCCGCCGCGCCAATATACCGCAGCAGCAGGCCTCCACCGTCCTGGCAGAGGAAGGTTAGCGAAGTTAAAACCTCTTAGGCCACGGCTCACTGACCGGCCAACGGCGACGGGACGCCTGGATCCCGCAGACACAAGAACCAGACCACAGTCATGCATCTTCTATTGCACTAAAACGGCTTCCATGGTCCTTAGGATGCCTTTTTTAAACATGCACACGGATTGCAGGCAGAAATATTCCTGTTCTGTAATATGTTTTTGAAACTGAAAATCTATTTAGTTTCAACCTTCATATACTAAAATATATTTTAGGGGCAAGAAAATACATTTCCTATCTTACAGTAACCTACATTTCATGCAAACATGGATGGAATAGCCTGCTAGAGATTTTAAAAAAATTTCCTGGCTGATTTTTCTTCAAATGTGTGCATGCATTTTCATAGGCCTGTGAATTAATTTATATACTGTATATATATATATATATATATATATATATATATATATATATGTAAGGCTTTTTTATTTTTTATAAATCTAATTTTTAATAAATCTATAAAAGCGTGCAAATGAATGTGTGTGTGTGTGTGTGGGTGTGAGTGTGAGTTTGTGTGTGTGTGTGTGTGTGTGTGAGTGTGTGAGTGTGTGTGTGTGTGTGTGTGAGAGCTTGAGTCAAGTCAAGTCAAGTTTATTTGTATAGCAGTTTTCACGATACAAATCATTGCAAAGCAACTTTACAGCAAACTAAGTTTCTACAATATTTAGCGGTAGCTTATCAGTGGTGACTGTCAGTTCATGTACATATGGCAGAAATGTACAGAAAAATCAATTAAAGACGTAATCAACCAGACGATGAACACTATTAACAGCAATTATTATATGATGCAATCAAACTTATAGCAAAATGTGGTAGTTCTGTATGTTGTTTCAGGGTTGGCATCATCTGAGGTCCTCTGAGGAGTTGCATCATCTCTTCTCAGGTGTTCTGGATCCAGACTGAAGCTTGTGTAAATCCTAGTTACCACGGGATGTCAGTCCCAGCAGAAACAGAGAAACAGCTTGAGTAAATCTTATGTTAGTTTAAAAAAGGCTAATTAGTGATTGTCGATTAACAATATTAGTAGTGCCTTAACCATTGCTGTACCATTAGTATATTACAGTATCTTCTACTCTGTTATGAAAGCAAGGATACAAATAATAAATAAAAATAAATAAAACAAAATAAAACAAAATATAACATTATTTGTTGTTTTTTTTCTCTTAAAATTACAACAAACTCAGAATTGAAAGATACAAACTCACAATTCTGAGAAGAAAGTCATAACTGTGAGATATAAACTCAGAAATTTTACTTTTTGTCTGTAATACTTTAGATTAGGGAACACACATTCACAATTAAGAGTTTATAGATAGATAGATAGATAGACAGACAGACAGACAGATGGATAGATAGATAGATAGATAGATAGATAGATAGATAGATAGATAGATAGATAGATAGATAGATAGATAGATAGACAGACAGATGGATAGATAGATAGATAGACAGATGGATAGACAGATAGATAGATAGATAGATAGATAGATAGATAGATAGATAGTATTGCAGGCAACCTATTCAAATGATATAGGGGTGTGTGGGAAACCTGTTGGGAAACAATCATTATTATATTTTGCCATTCTTTCTGACTGCAGGTGTGCAAGTGTGAAAATCTTGGTTTACCTGCATATCCGCAGATCTGATCAGAAACAGCCGTCAGCGCTGATGGATGTAAAAATAAACGGCGTCTCGCTGCACGCTGGCCGCTCTTGACCAGACTCACCATGATGACATGCCCTATAAAGAGGAGCAGCTTTTGTTTATCTGGCTCTGGCCGCCGCTGTCAGGATGCATTTCCTCTCAAGCAAGTGAGGAGCTTCAACAGTGCTGCAATCTGGGCTCGCTTCTCAGGCGAGCAGAACCCTTTGACACCGCAGTTTTAATTAAAATTACATTATGAGTAATCAAGCAGAAGAGCAGGAGGAGGAGGTGGAGGAGTGTGTGCAGGAGAAAGGCTATGGACCGAACCCAGAAGATGTGCTGGTCAACATGTGCAAACAGGCTTCACCTCAAGTGCTGCAATACAAGGGAAGTGCACATCATTTAGTGCTGCTCATATAGTGATAGTGATCAGAACTCTGAATCCTGACGCAGAGCCACAGAAGAGCAGAGACTGGAGGAAAACACATAGAAACACATTCGGATTGTGAAAAAATATATAAATAGCCTATATATCTCAGATGCTTTTTTTTTTTTTTTTTTGCAAAATGTAACTTAATTAAATTCCATTTTCTCTCATGAAGAGAGAATATTATTTTCTCATGTGTGTCAATATATATATATATATATATATATATATTTACTGAGAAAGTGGATTTTCTTTGCAACCATTTTCACAAATAATTATATAGATTTAAACCTGAACTTTTAAAGTAGAAACCTTAAATAGTATTTTCTTGCAAAGCATACTTCAAAAATCTGTTTATTTATAAAATAAATGTTATATTTAATTTTTTCTACCTTATACTTTACAGTCTACATACAGTATATTTGCATTGGGTGACATACTACATAGCAAATCTACCTGATTTATTATTTCATTGCAATATGTAAATATTTTAAACCCCTGTTCTTTAAATAAAATAGGATATGTGGGTGTGTGTGTGTGTGTGTGTGTGTGTGTGTGTGTGTG
>NW_015506691.1:168411-180911 GCF_001515645.1 Sinocyclocheilus grahami
GTGTGTGAGTGTGTGTGTGTGTGTGTGTGTGTGTGTGTGTGTGTGTGTGTGTGTGTCGAACTTTATCTGCATAGACTGAAAAAATTAGAATTTGCACTCAGAAATTGCAGTAAATTATTATATATTTTTTTAAGTATTTGCAAAGAGCAACATATACAGTACTATAAAGCAAATCTCAACTGCTTAATTGTTTATTATCACAATATATAACTATATTATAGTACAGCTCTAATCTGATAAATGTGATGACATGAAAGGCATGAAGACATTATAGATATTATAAACAACAGTTGCTTTGAAACAATGTGTATTATGAAAAGTGCTACAAATAAATTTGGCTTGACAGAGTTTTGCACAAGTAAACATCACTCACACTAAGAATCGAGTACTGTTAGAGTGATTATTTAAAGGCCGAAATGAGTGTTAATGCACTGAATCACAGGAGCAGTTGTGCTTTAAGCTCCTGTCAGTGTTTTTGTCTTTTCTTTAGTTGTTTTTTTACAGTGAATTTTCTGAGCAGATCTTCACGGCTGCAGTCGGATCACAGGAGCAGGTCTGTCAGATCCGCTGTGACTCCTGGGCACGAAGATCCAGCTTCAACCTCAAATAAAGACGACAGTCTGAAGCCTGCGGTCCTTTAACACTCGTCGCCTTCGCTCAGCACAAACACAACAGCAGCTCCCTACAGGCCTCTCGCTTTACAAACGCTCCAAAAATTACAGCTTTCCAGGAAAACTCTAATCTCTGGTGTAAGACCTGTTTCCAGGAAAACTGCACCTGTCGTTTCGTGTCACAATTTTGAGGCCAAAAAGCCATGAAACCAAATCATCAACATGAAAAATGATGTGAAAATCTGATCTTCTGAATGCCAAATGTTCACACTTGTACAAAATTGCCAAAAAAAGACTTTAACTGTCAAAGCACTGGTAACACTAAATGACAAAAATACACTTTTACACATAATTTAAAAAAATGTATAAAACATTATTATAACAATGATAATGTTACAGTATAAACCTAATTAGCTAATGCTCTGGCAAGGACAATGAACAAACGTTCTTCCAGTAACGTTCATTTAGAGTTATCTGGTCTTTAATAATGTTCTCAAAACATTATTTATTCATCATACATGGAACTTAAGTTGATCCACTTTATAATGGAACGTTTATTTTCATTTGTAACATTTTTAGAACATTGCAGAACGTTCAGAACATTCAAATGTAACGTGCCCAAAATGGAATGTTGCCTTAACGTTGCATCAACTAAGAAAAATGTTTGTACAACATTAAAAAACAACAACATTTTGAACATTCAGAAACAAAATGTTCATAACTTAATGGGAATGTAACTCTATTTACACCCAGCTCTAGTTTTTTTAGTTTAAAAATCTCATGTTTTTTAAATGTTACTTGTTTCAGAATGCTTAAAGAACATCTTTCCAGTAAACATGCAATGTTGCCTTAATGTTGCATTAACTGAGAAAAAAACTTTTTTGTACAACATTTACAAAACTGGATGTTTTGAGCATTCAGAAATAACATTTTCATAACTTAATGGGAACATTAGCAAAATGTTCTTAGAAACGGCACAATTTGCAAATAAGAATAAAAACAAACATATAATCAGTTAAATTTTTTTTATTTTTTTCAATTATTTCAGATTTGCAAATATGCCATCTTTCAAATGAGTCTTTTGAATAGCAAATGCTAAACCCAAAAATAATAAGAATGAAACACAGGAGTATTTTAGTAAAGCATGTGCTTGGTTAAGAGCTTGTCTTGTTGAAACTGAAATGACAGAGATGTTAATATGACATCCATTTTCTCCCAAAAATGTCAAAAAGATACAAAGACTCCCGGGTTTGTGCTTGAGGACTCTCAGCGAAATAATTATGAGCTCCATAAAAGCTCCTTCGTAAAAAAAGTAGCAGGAGCCACCAGGAGAAAAGGATCGAACAAAATTACTTTCTCTGCCTGTGCTTTATGTGCTTTAATAAGAGCGGCGTCAGATGGCCTTCTTCAGGAGGAACGAGACACGTCCATTCAGACGCTGTGTTTTCTGTATTCATTAAGAGAGAAAGATCTGCTCTCGGCCACATATATCACAGTTTTCCTTCATTACGTGCTGCAGCTCACATGTGGTAAAAAGAAGAGGATGAGGAGCGCAAGGAGACGAGGAAGAACGGCGGCTGCTTTGAATGGGATCAGTCTCACGAGACAGACGCTCTCAGAACCCATTTCGTTATGTGCTCTTCTATACTTATTTATTTATTTCTCTCTTGAATATACTCCTGCTCCACTCTCCTCTCAGAGAGCTTGTGAGGTTAATTACCGAGCGGAGAAGTTTGGACCTGCTGAGAAGAAATGCTTTGGTCCAACAGACAAAAGGCAGAAAGCGGAGGTCCGAGGAGAACAAAAGACACGCGGCTCTAATGACACGAAGCCATGAGGTGGAAAAACCATTTGCTTTCATATTTTGGTCAAACGCACTGGTGTTTAGATGACAGCGGAAGACGCTTCAGTGTGTGTTTGTCTCCATGTGTTAATAATCACAAACACACAAACACACACACACACACACACACACACTCTCTCTCTCACACACACACACACACACACACACTCTCTCTCTCACACACACACACACACACACACACTCTCTCTCTCACACACACACACACACACACACACTCTCTCTCTCACACACACACACACACACACACACTCTCTCTCTCACACACACACACACACACACACACTCTCTCTCTCACACACACACACACACACACACACTCTCTCTCTCACACACACACACACACACACACACTCTCTCTCTCACACACACACACACACACACACACTCTCTCTCTCACACACACACACACACACACACACTCTCTCTCTCACACACACACACACACACACACACTCTCTCTCTCACACACACACACACACACACACACTCTCTCTCTCACACACACACACACACACACACACTCTCTCTCTCACACACACACACACACACACACACTCTCTCTCTCACACACACACACACACACACACACTCTCTCTCTCACACACACACACACACACACACACTCTCTCTCTCACACACACACACACACACACACACTCTCTCTCTCACACACACACACACACACACACACTCTCTCTCTCACACACACACACACACACACACACTCTCTCTCTCACACACACACACACACACACACACTCTCTCTCTCACACACACACACACACACACACACTCTCTCTCTCACACACACACACACACACACACACTCTCTCTCTCACACACACACACACACACACACACTCTCTCTCTCACACACACACACACACACACACACTCTCTCTCTCACACACACACACACACACACACACTCTCTCTCTCACACACACACACACACACACACACCTGCTCACAGACCACTACAGAACAGGACTGAAATATTAGTTCACCCAAAATGATATGTTCACTATAGTAGCTTATTTCCACAATAAATAAAAAATGGAATTGTGACTCTGTCACAATTTTGACATTTCAATTCTACAATTATTCTTCACAGTTCTGTATTTTATCTCATAATTCTGACATTTCTTCTCAATTCTATGAAAATTCTTCACAATTCTGCATTTGTCACAATTCTGACTTCTACAATAATTCTTGGTAATTTTGCATTTTCACCTCTCAATTCTGAGTTTTATCTTGCAAATCTTTCCTTCTTAATTCTGCAATTATTCTTCACAATTCTACATTACTATCTAGAAATTCTGATTGTTCTTCCCCATTCTATAATAATTCTCCACAATTCAGCATTTATATCTCGCAATTATGACTCTTCTTATGAATTCTACAATAATTCTTCACAATTTTGCATTTATCTCGCAATTATGACTGTTCTTCTGAATTCTACAACAATTCTTCACAATTCTGCATTTATTTCTCAAAATTCTGATGTTCTCAATTCTACAGTAATTCTTCACATTTCTACATTTATATCTCACAATTCTGGTGCTTCCTCTCAACTCTACAATAATTCTTCTCAATTCTACATTTTTATCTTGCATTTCTTACATTTCTTAATTCTACAACAATTCTATGCAATCCTGCATTTTTATCTCACAATTCTGTAATTTCTCAATTCTACAATAATTCTTTGCAATTCTGCATTTACATCTCAATTCTGACTCTTCTAATTAATTCTACAATAATTAAAATAAATTTTGCATTTATATCTTGCAGTTTTGATTGTTCTACAAACCCGATTCCAAAAAAGTTGGGACACTGTACAAATTGTGAATAAAAACAGAATGCAATGATGTGGAAGTTTCAAATTTCAATATTTTATTCAGAATACAACATAGATGACATATCAAATGTTTAAACTGAGAAAATGTATCATTTTAAGGGAAAAATAAGTTGATTTTAAATGTCATGGCATCAACTCATCTCAAAAGTTGGGACAAGCCCATGTTTACCACTGTGTGGCATCCCCAAATTATGTTCACTATAGTAGCTTATTTCCACAATAAATAAAAAATGGAATTTTGACACTTCAATTCTACAATTATTCTTCACAGTTCTGTATTTTATTTCATAATTCCGACATTTCTTCTCAATTCTATGAAAATTCTTCACAATTATGCATTTGTCACAATTCTGACTTCTACAATAATTCTTGGTAATTTTGCATTTTCACCTCTCAATTCTGAGTTTTATCTTGCAAATCTTTCCTTCTTAATTCTGCAATTATTCTTCACAATTCTACATTAATATCTAGAAATTCTGATTCTTCTTCCCCATTCTATAATAATTCTCCACAATTCAGCATTTATATCTCGCAATTATGACTCTTCTTCTGAATTCTACATCAATTCTTCACAATTCTGCATTTATTTCTCAAAATTCTGATGTTCTCAATTCTACAATAATTCTTCACATTTCTACATTTATATCTCACAATTCTGGCGCTTCCTCTCAACTCTACAATAATTTGTCTCAATTCTACATTTTTATCTTGCATTTCTTCTTAATTCTACAACAATTCTATGCAATCCTGCATTTTTATCTCACAATTCTGTAATTTATTCTCAATTCAACAATAATTCTATGTAATTCTGCATTTATTGGTTACAATTCTTACTCTTCTTATCAATTCTACAATAGTTCTTTGCAATTCTGCATTTACATCTCAATTCTGACTCTTCTACTTAATTCTACAATAATTAAAATTTTGCATTTATATCTTGCGGTTTTGATTGTTCTTCTCAATTCTACAATAATTCTTCTCAATTCTTCTCAATTTATCTCTCACAATTCTGAAGTTCTCAGTTCTACAATACTTCACATTTGTGCATTTATTCATATCACAATGTTGACGCTTCTTCTCAATTCTACAATAATCTTTCACATTTCTGCATTTATAGCTCACAATTCTGACTCTTTTTCTCAATTCTACAATAATTCGTCACAATTCTGCACTTATCTCACAATTCTGAGTTCTCCGTTCTACAATAATTAGTCGCAACACTGCATTTATCTTCCAGTTCTGACGTTTCTCACGGAATGCTAATAGATCTCAGAACCTGCACTAAATTGTTTTTCACAATGTGACATGAGGCTGTGCTGGAAAAGTTAGTTTATGTGGTGAGAAAAAGTAAAATATCCATTAGACAAATGTTCTGAATGGGGTATTTTTAGATTATAAAAATAAAAGCAACAGGAAGGTTGTTGGTGCAAAAAAAATACCTTTCTGTAACATTCTGCAACGTAACGTTATAAACAATGTAAAGACAACCATTAGATAACGTTCTGCACAGGTTATCATTAGGTTATTACAAAAAAACTTCATGCAATGTTCTGGGAATGTTACTGTACGGTTATAAAAATAAAACCTTAGAGAATGTTCTCGGAAGGTTCTCCTTAGGTTATTGCAAAAAAACAACAACAAAAACATCCTTCCTGCAATATTATGGAAGGATTATAAAAACAAAAACTAAAAATAACCATCTGTATTACTTCTTCTCAATTCTGCATTTATCTCTCACAATTCTGAAGTTCTCAGTTCTACAATACTTCACATTTGTGCATTTATTCATATCACAATGTTGACGCTTCTTCTCAATTCTACAATAATCTTTCACATTTCTACATTTATATCTCGCAATTCTGACATTTCTTCTCAAATCTACAATAATTATATGCAATTCTGCATTTATAGCTCACAATTCTGACTCTTTTTCTCAATTCTACAATAATTCGTCACAATTCTGCACTTATCTCACAATTCTGAGTTCTCCGTTCTACAATAATTAGTCGCAACACTGCATTTATCTTCCAGTTCTGACGTTTCTTCTCAATTCTACAATAATTATGCACTTTTATCTCACAATTCTGACTTTTCTTAATTCTACATTTTTTCTTCACAATTCTACACTAAATCTTTCAGTGATTTTACTGAAAATTTACTGAAAATTTCCAAGCCCACAGAAAGAAATCACAGCATAGAGGTTTGGACCCATGTGAGTGAGAATATGTTGATTTTTTTTGTAGGGAAATGTTCCTGTAAATCTCTGTTCAAGGTGATTTTTCCTCCTAAACCTCAGGCTTCAGGCGCTTCTGAAGGCCCTTTTAACCTCGTCTCTCTCTCTGCTGCCACCTTCTATTGCTCAAGATTTCGCCAGGCAGTTACACGTGGCAAGGCGAGCATCTCCAAAACATAACAGGAGGGAAGAATCCAGTGGTTTCGACAGACCTGAACATATCCAGAAAACAGAAGCGGATCGCAGCCGCCTCGAGGACCAGACCACGACCTTCACATGAAAGAAGACATCTGACCTGTAAGAAAGCACATACAGAAGATGGGAGGCATGCTTTTGCAAAGAGAAACTCATATTTTTATTAAAAAGAATTAATAAAAATGAAAACATATAAATAGATTTAATAGGTGTGAACCGATCGGCAATTTATTTACAGAAGATGTTTCAAGGATCAACACTTGCATTCTCTAGATTATCTGTGCTGAATGATAAATAAAGCAATAATCCACCCGAGGTCATGCGTTACAGCGATCTTACCACAGTTAAAGCCAAAACAGGTACCTGTGATTTTCTAAACCCATTAAACACGCATAGTGGAAAAATTAAAGCTGGTATCAAATCAAAAGTCTGTAGCAACGTGTCTCAGTATTCCATAAGATCATAATAATGCATTCTGAAATGATTAGACACGCAGACTACACAAATGATTGAACTTTTGATGAAGTGAAGCTGATATCTTCAGATTGTGATTACATGAACTGATGTCCTGGTCACGCTTGATATTTGATTCATGATGCATTACTGCGCCGCACCTACAGAAATCGGATTAATTACCTCTGGCTTAAGTTTGGGAAGATACTGTATGGGTTGTCTTTAGGTTGTTGCAAAAACCTCCTCACAGTGTTCTGGGAAGGTCCGTTTTTGGTTCCAAGAACGTTCTAAAAAAAAACCCAATTGGGACCCACACTCTTAAAAATAAAGGTGCTTCACGATGCCATAGATGTCTAAATGGTTGCATAAAGAACATCTGAAGAACCTTTCTGTTTCACAAAAGCTTCTTCAGGTTCTTCAGATTATAAAAAGCTAAGAAAGACGTGTTCTTTGCCTGAATGCTTCTCTGTGGAACCAGAAATGGTTGTTCTATGGCATCGCTGTGAACAACCTTTTAAGCACCTTTGTTGTTAAGAGTGCATATGGGGAAAGTTAGAGGACCGTTGTGTGTTTGCGATCTTACCACAGTTAAAGCCAAAACAGGTACCTGTGATTTTCTAAACCCATTAAACACGCATAGTGGAAAAATTAAAGCTGGTATCAAATCAAAAGTCTGTAGCAACGTGTCTCAGTATTCCATAAGATCATAATAATGCATTCTGAAATGATTAGACACGCAGACTACACAAATGATTGAACTTTTGATGAAGTGAAGCTGATATCTTCAGATTGTGATTACATGAACTGATGTCCTGGTCACGCTTGATATTTGATTCATGATGCATTACTGCGCCGCACCTACAGAAATCGGATTAATTACCTCTGGCTTAAGTTTGGGAAGATAAAGAGCTTACAAAATACCTCTGGGAAAGTGATTAACCGCAGAAACAATAAATCAATCAATGACTCAAATGAAGCTCGACTACATTCGTCAGCGGGAAGAGCGCCGGAATGCTAATAGATCTCAGAACCTGCACTAAATTGTTTTTCACAATGTGACACGAGGCTGTGCTGGAAAAGTTAGTTTATGTGGTGAGAAAAAGTAAAATATCCATTAGACAAATGTTCTGAATGGGGTATTTTTAGATTATAAAAAGAAAAGCAACAGGAAGGTTGTTGGTGCAAAAATAAAACCTTTCTGTAACATTCTGCAACGTAACGTTATAAACAATGTAAAGACAACCATTAGATAACGTTCTGCACAGGTTATCATTAGGTTATTACAAAAAAACTTCATGCAATGTTCTGGGAATGTTACTGTACGGTTATAAAAATAAAACCTTAGAGAATGTTCTCGGAAGGTTCTCCTTAGGTTATTGCAAAAAAACAACAACAAAAACATCCTTCCTGCAATATTATGGAAGGATTATAAAAACAAAAACTAAAAATAACCATCTGTATTACTGTTAGGTTATAAAAATAAAGCTTATAAAAGATAAAACTTAGTTCACTGCAACATATGGTTATAAAACTGAAACCTAAAAATAACCATTAGAGAACGTTCTATATAGGTTATTATTACGTTACTACAAAAACCTTCCTGAAATGTTCTGGGAATGTTATTTTATGGTTATAAACCCTAAAAATAACCACTAGACAATGTTGTCTTTAGGTTGTTGCAAAAACCTCCTCACAGTGTTCTGGGAAGGTCCGTTTTTGGTTCCAAGAACGTTCTAAAAAAAACCCCAATTGGGACCCACACTCTTAAAAATAAAGGTGCTTCACGATGCCATAGATGTCTAAATGGTTGCATAAAGAACATCTGAAGAACCTTTCTGTTTCACAAAAGCTTCTTCAGGTTCTTCAGATTATAAAAAGCTAAGAAAGACGTGTTCTTTGCCTGAATGCTTCTCTGTGGAACCAGAAATGGTTGTTCTATGGCATCGCTGTGAACAACCTTTTAAGCACCTTTGTTGTTAAGAGTGCATATGGGGAAAGTTAGAGGACCGTTGTGTGTTTTGTGGCTGGTCAGGAGTGAGTAATAAATATTTAGTCCTCCAAGAGTCCATATTTAATTAGACAAAGCATCCGGGAATATGCGGATAAAATGGGAGATGCTCTCTCTTACACAAGCCAATTAGTATCTTTAACAGCATCGTTATATTCTTTACAAGTGGATGTATTTGCTTTAGAGGGGCGTCATGTACAAAATGATGCTAACAGGATCTAATTAGCAGATGCAAATGAGGAAAGCCGGAATATTCGCAGAGAAGCAGAAGAGCGGCTCGGTGGGAAAGCTGGACCGCGTCGGATTACCAACGGCCCCCACGCTGGGGACCAAATGTGATGGTCCGCTCCTGCTGTTGTTCCTTACACGAGACAGGAGCAGACCATAAATATAGACATGGGGGGCGAAAAGGGAGGGTCAAAAAGGGGCTTGACCTTCTGGCGTCCAAATACTCGCCCAATTTTCAATCCGTCGGTCTGTCGGGTTCGCATCGCATGTCTGGAAGCATTCGTCTCTGGGTTGGGGTTGCTTTCGGTTAATGCGTGTTGGTGGATGCAAAAGAGAGAAAGATGGCACTGAAAACACCAACCGAGCTGGCCGTTTCTTGTGTTTGGAGCATCGTATTGCTGTGTATCTGGCAGCTCTCTGCGCTCGGCCCTTCTGCTCGCGCAAAACCTCCCTGCCAAGACAGTGGTGCCGAGGTCACAGGCTCTTTCCACCCGCCGGGACTCTACAGGGAAGAGTGGCATCGGGACAGAAAGGACCCTTTAGACGTGTCAAAAAGAAAGCGCAGGGGAAGCGAGTATTTGAGCAAACTCCCCACTGTCTGCTGCCCTTAACGCTCTGGCAGCATCTAGACGACATTCGTGTATCTTATCCATTGCATTCAAGCTATGCATCTGATCCGTTCATGCATTCCTGGTTTAATCAAATCCTCAAACCTGGCGTCGCGTGCAGTGTTAATTTCGTTGATGAATAATTTTCATCCTAGACATTTTTCCCCCACGACAAAGAGACGATAACAAACTAAAAGTCTATTTGAATGACAAAAACTATGACGTAAATCTATTGACATTTTCGTCAACGAATAAAAATGAGACGATAATGTTAGGGAGGGACGATTTGGGAAGAAATTCATTCAGAAGGAATCTGCTGCGTGGTTCGGAGGTTAGATGCGTACATATGAACCGGCGGGACATAAGCTAACATACACTTGCTGCACGTCGCATAAAACGTTAAAAAATTTAACTATGTGGGAGTAAGAGAAGAGCAGATAAATCTGACGACGCAAGAGAGAACTCAATTCGGTCCGGGTTTCTGAGCGCAGACACTGAAGCATAACGTTACACACACAGAAAGCGCCTCTCACAGCGCGCGAGTAACGTTACTCTCTCGCGTCGCATGAACGGAGAATTACACACCAAGACAGTGGTGCCGAGGTCACAGGCTCTTTCCACCCGCCGGGACTCTACAGGGAAGAGTGGCATCAGGACAGAAAGGACCCTTTAGACGTGTCAAAAAGAAAGCGCAGGGGAAGCGAGTATTTGAGCAAACTCCCCACTGTCTGCTGCCCTTAACGCTCTGGCAGCATCTAGACGACATTCGTGTATCTTATCCATTGCATTCAAGCTATGCATCTGATCCGTTCATGCATTCCTGGTTTAATCAAATCCTCAAACCTGGCGTCGCGTGCAGTGTTAATTTCGTTGATGAATAATTTTCATCCTAGACATTTTTCCCCCACGACAAAGAGACGATAACAAACTAAAAGTCTATTTGAATGACAAAAACTATGACGTAAATCTATTGACATTTTCGTCAACGAATAAAAATGAGATGATAATGTTAGGGAGGGACGATTTGGGAAGAGATTCATTCAGAAGGAATCTGCTGCGTGGTTCGGAGGTTAGATGCGTACATATGAACCGGCGGGACATAAGCTAACATACACTTGCTGCACGTCGCATAAAACGTTAAAAAATTTAACTATGTGGGAGTAAGAGAAGAGCAAATAAATCTGACGACGCAAGAGAGAACTCAATTCGGTCCGGGTTTCTGAGCGCAGACACTGAAGCATAACGTTACACACACAGAAAGCGCCTCTCACAGCGCGCGAGTACTCTTTCGCGTCGCATGAACGGAGAATTACACACAAAATTATGTCGAATTGTCCGTTTTGACGAGTATTCACGTAAACACAGTTGATTACGTCTTAGGTGAATGTAAACAGCAGGGAGAACGTTTATCAGTACATTGCATCCATTGCAGCTGTGCATTCGGTTTTAAAGGGACAGCAGCCTAATTGAGTTTGGAAATTTTAGAGAAATGCTTAATAAATGCATTGTAACTAAACCCATTCGATTTTAGCCGACTGAATTTACTGTAGATTTAGTCGACTAAAACTAAAAACAATTCAGATGACTAAAATATGACTAAAACTAAATGGCATTTTAGTCAAAAGACTATGACTAAAACTAAATCAAAATTTGCTGTCAAATTGAACACTGGTCACTAGATGTAGTGCATGCAGCAGTTACACAGCAAAAAGTGATTTTCTTCCTTAGTATATTTGACTAGTTTTCCAGTGCAAACGTTTAAAGATTCTCGCATTTACGTTTCGTCATTTAGCACATGCTTTTCTCCAAAGCGACTTACAAATGAAGACAATAGAAGCAAATCCAACAAAAGCTTTTTTTTTTGTAATAAATGGAAGGCATAAAAAGTAAATAGAATAGAAAATGAATAGATAACTCTAGTGTTAGAGGGTCAGTTTTTATAATAAATAAATAAATAAATAAAAAGAAAACAAGTAGATAGAATAGAAATAGAAATGATTCTTAAACAAAAAAAAACAAGCAAAATGGCATGTGATGAATGGTATGAGGCATTTAAGCTTTTTGTGCTTAAAAATGAAAATCAATCAATCTGCCAATCGAGTTAGAAAAATAAACTTGTTTTCACTTTAAGGCAAGACACTACAGGTGAATAGTTTAAAATAAAATAAACAATTAAATAAGTAAATCATTAAAACATAACCACACATTCCCAGTTGATTACATTATTGAACTGCAAAGTTGTTTTTTTTGTATTTTAAATAAACAAATCATTACCTAATTAAATATGCACTAATTTGCATGCATTTCCAGCAAATTTGTAATAAATGGAAGGCATAAAAAGTAAATAGAATAGAAAATGAATAGATAACTCTAGTGTTAGAGGGTCAGTTTTTATAATAAACAAATAAATAAATAAAAAGAAAACAAGTAGATAGAATAGAA
>NW_015506691.1:187082-199329 GCF_001515645.1 Sinocyclocheilus grahami
AAAAAAAAAAAAAAAAAAAAAAATATATATATATATATATATATATATATATATATATATAATCTAAATTTATACACAATTAAAAATAAAGGTGCTTAAAAGGTTCTTCAAGCGATGCCATAGAAGAACCATTTTTGGTTCCACAAAGAAGCATTCAGTCAAAGAACATCTCTTTCTTAGCTTTTTATAATCTGAAGAACCGTCTTTAGCCACAAAGTAGCTTTAGTGAAACAGAAAGGTTCTTCAGATGTTCTTTATGCAACCATTTAGACACAAAGGTTCTTCTGTGGCATCGTGAAGCGCCTTTATTTTTAAGAGTGTGTATATCGTATGTATATACACACACACACACACACACACACACACTCACACACACACACAATAGGCTTTCTATGAAAGATGCCGTTGAGAGTTGCTCATGCATCACCTCAGCACATGTCAAGGTGTTCAGTAATTTTGACACGTAGTTTCCAGCAGCTCGCTCTCATACTGTTGCATCTTTCCCTCGTGTGGAGGCGTTTGCCACACAACCCAATAAATGAAAACGAAAATTGCAAACAAATACTACAACTGTTGGAGGTAAATTTCTCCGTCGTACAAGTGTGAAAAGTGTCTTATTTATTTCCTGTTGGAGTCGTGCAACATAGACCTCATCTAGATAACGTACAGTCCATGATGAGGACAATTTCCATATTTTGCTTCAAGATGAAAGCATAATTGGAGTAGATAATTCTAGCTTTATTCTAACTTTTGTTTATTCAGTCTTTTGCTGACGTCATCGATCCCTCTTATTTTTCTACCACCCTCATATGAACACACTTCTCATAATTTCCTAATTGATCAAATCAAGTGCTGCCATAACCGTTTTCTCGCAGATTATCCTGTTTTTACTCAGAAATACATCAGATTTGGATGTTGTTCTCGCGCGGACCTTTCGCTGATCAAATGTCAGTGGAAATGTGAGAAAGAGATTATTAAAAAAGCCATCAAGACTGACAAATCTGTCAAGTTTCACAGTGTTTCCTTCGAACATGATTTATTAAGTATATAAAATGTTCTAAAGTTCTTAAGTCACAAACGCTCATGTTTTGACATTAAAAGACTTAATGGACCCTCAGTCAAGAGATTTGTGCATTTTTGTTCTTTTTATGACAAATCAATGTTAGTCTCATTTTGAATCACCACTATGGACCATCTGAAGAACTTCTGCTGCATCCAGTTTGTCCACAAAGTTGCTTTGCTTTTTCTAATAACTTTGGAGAAGGCCCAAGAAAACAGCCTCGATTTAGCATCACACTCCAGCGTGGCTGTCAACCGCACGAAACCAGATTCACCTCCGAGTTCAACTCGGATAACTTGGGCGAAAATCACTGATCGTAGATAAAGTCATATTTGTGGAAACAGAAAAGAAACTGCGGTTGCATTTCGCAATTCTCATTTCTGGAATTAAACAATGTAAGGTGTGATGCTTCGTCGTTCAAATGCTTGTAAAGAAGGTAAATGTTTAACATCTATCTGGAGCTTTTGATGACCTCTGACATGTTATTGATCAGGACAAAATGCACTGTGATCGGGGCATGTTGTCACACTATGTGTGATGGGTGTCTCGATGAAACAGCCGACATAGACTTCAATTTAGCAGAATTTGAAACACAAACTAATTTATAAAACATCAAAAATCTGTCCAAAATGTCAACACCTGTGTTGCAGATTAGTAAATATTAAATTGAGAGAAATTACAACGTGTGACAATTTGCCCCCAAAACACTGTTGTGCTGAGAAACTTCAAATCCACATTTGTTGTACACTGATGCTTCTCTTATTGTATGCCAGTTTGGTTTTGCTTTCACTTTATACTCAATAGCTATAGATGTCAATAGCCTTTCACAAAGTGATAATATTGTTAGGCTATTAAAACGTGTTTGGAGTATAAAAGTACAAAAATGATTCTAAAGTGATTTAAGAAAGACTACTGCGAGAGAAACCAGGTATTTATGAAGCACAACCCCAGAATCTGTTAAAGCAACGCCATACACTACCGGTAGGCGGCGCTAGAGAGCAGACCCAATAAATCCAGCCGCAGCATGACAGCTGCTTCAGTCAGTCAGTCAGTCGGTCACTCGGTCGGTTCTTAGCCTCATTCACTAAGTGTCAGTGGCCCTCAGGAGCCCCGTTAAACCGGACCCGCCGGACTCGTTCTCTCTCGTTATCGCTGCCACCGGTTCTGCTCAGTCTGAACACAAGAGCGTTTCAGCCTCGATCTGTGCAGGACATGAAGATGAAACTGGTGAGTTATTTCTCTTTTTAAATAATGCATGATATTTACTGTTATTATGACTGTTATTGTGATAAACGATTGTTGTTATGGACTGTTATTGTGATAAACGATTGTTGTTATGGACTGTTATCATGATAAAAGAGAATGCATTTACCATCATTTTGTTATTTAGTTTTGCATTTGGTTTAATTTTAGAAAAACACCTAATATATTATTACATATGTTATAGCCTATTTGCTTACTGGACACAGACAGTCATCGCTGTCTACCAGAAACCTAATTAATAAATGAATTAGGCGTAAAAACAAATTTCTCCATGCAACGTTTTGAAAAATATAAAATTAGAAATTCGAGACGTATTTCACTTTTAACAAAAAATTAATGTGTCCTTCAGAGATCATTTTAAAAAGATGACAGTTCTTTTAAGTCATAATTATTGTCGGACAGACGAGTTCATATCGCAGACTGCGTTTATGCAATAATTGTTTAAAGTAAGACTTCACTGTTAGCGATTAATAAACGATGGACCTTATTTTACAATGCCTTGGTAAAAACTAATTTAGATCATTATTAGGACTAAACTATTTTTTGTTCATCCATTAAAAGCAGAATCGAAAACATTAAGCTTATGGTCACATGATGCAAGTCTAGATCGCATAAACATTGACAATGAATTTTAAAAATCGAATTATTTTAATGATTCATGTTCATAACAAATATTATTAAATTAAATCCAACACCGGAGAAGCTTTGAACCGAAGAATAGCATTAACAGACCGGTAAATATAGTAGCGAGGACTAACCAGTTAGTCTTACTAATTACTAAATGTAGTTACTTACTAAACGTGATTAAATAATATTGCTTGCCTGCACATATTTAAAAAAATAAAGTGATATTTAGAAAGCATTTTAAGAACGAATATCTAATGTAGCCTATAGGCCTAATAAACGCCTCGCCGATTAAATAAAATGCATTTAATCTAACAGCTAATAAAGTATGATAAACTTCTAATTAAATCAATTTTATTTTATTATTTTAATTGCACGGAGGATTGTTTTATTTCAGATCCTTAAAAGCACAAAGTTTCACTTTGTTCTCAATGTCGCTGTGGCCGAAATTCAGGGGCACTGAAACTGAATCATTTTTAAAAGAGAAAATTAAAATTAAAATTAATTTTCTGTATTTTTATGGACATGAACGCATTCATTCTGTCGTTTGCAGTGATGCCGCGACCCGACAGTAACTGACGGCGAACGAATTATCGAGCCTCGGGATTCGGATCGGTGGTTCGGATTGACAGAACATCCAAACATGCCCGGTGAAGGATCCGGTTCCGTGCTTTCCTCAAACGCGGAGGTGGACAACGGGAAAGTTTCACCGATCATTTGTGAGGATGAACTCTCGAGCGGCGGCCGATACATACTCGACGGGCTCGGGTCCAATCGCTATTTCATGATGGGCTCGACGCAGCAAACGCAGGAGAGCTCGAGTTCGAGTCCGTGCGCCTTGTTTCCGTACACGAGCCAACCGGGAGGCGTGTACGCCGGTTCGGACGGATCGCGGTACGCGGCGTCGCTGCACTACGGCTCCATGCTTCCCTCCGCGGGCTTCTGTCAGTCTCTGTGCGGGGGACGCGGTGACTTCAGTGCGGGGTATCAGTTCGGACACGGTTCTGGAAACAGCTACCACTCATACCAGGGCTCCGGTTCCGGTATCGGCTCCATGGCTCTGTCCGGAGCGGGGCTCCGAGCTCAGGTGTATCTGTGCAACCGGCCGCTGTGGCTCAAATTCCACCGGCACCAAACCGAGATGATCATCACCAAACAGGGCAGGTGAGCAAACCTCTTCTTTGGAACGGTGGAAAATGTAAATTGCTAATCACATTTTTTAAATTATAGATGTTCTAAAATAGAAAATAGACGTGTTTAACCAATGGTTTATTATAAGAACGCGGATAAGGGGATTATAAAAACAGTGTTAAAAATTCCTATTACAGAAAGGACGTTTCAAATAGAGTTTAGGTCAAATTAATATAAGTATTTTTACCTGGCGCAAAATAATACGCGATCCCGAACTGCCGTGTTACTATAGCAACAGTAATATTTTTGAGACTGTAGCTGTTTTATAATAATGCTAAATAGTAATTAGTCAACAGATTTGTTTTAATAAATGACCAGTGTAAAGCAGCCCAACTCACAAACAACCTGTTATTAAAAGAGTTTCAGATATTCTGATTACAGAAATTAGTTT
This sequence comes from Sinocyclocheilus grahami, assembly GCF_001515645.1. NCBI lineage: Eukaryota > Metazoa > Chordata > Actinopteri > Cypriniformes > Cyprinidae > Sinocyclocheilus > Sinocyclocheilus grahami. The sequence continues at coordinate 191,612 of NW_015506691.1, forward strand.
TCAATATTACCATCACACGAATATAAGTTTGACCTCGCGCGAAATAGACTCTCGACGACGTGTTACTGTTATAACACTTACTTTTATACGTGTCACTATAGCAACAGTAGGCGCGCTTGCGTTGCGGTAAATAATTTTGAGACTATCGACGTTCCATAATAATGTTAACCGCGATTAAACTAATAGACGCATTTAATCAACGTTTCGTTTTGAGAACGCTCTAAACTAAACAGCAACAGCCGGCTGATGGAACTTTAAAAGGAGATTTAAATATTCTAATTACAGAAATAAGGTCTGATATTACGAATATACATAATTCGACCTGGCAAAATAACAGCCGCTATAGCAACAGTAAGCGCTTTTGTGTAAAATTAATATTTTTTGAGACAATCGAAATTCTATAGGATAATAATGCTAGTGTTTAAATAAATAGACCTATACGAACGCGCTAAAGTTGGCTATATCGGTGGTCTTTTTAAATAGCCTACTCTTATTAAATAAACGTTTCAAATGTTTTTCCAAGTGTTTCTATAGGCTAGTAAATCACAGATTTTGACATGGCGGAAAAAGGCGCTTGTGTTGTCATACAAGCTGTTCTAATTTATCAGTTTATAGGTATATCACAAAGTTTAGCCTATTTTCGATTTAAAAAAAAAAAAAGTTGCTATCTGAAATAGCGCCGTTAGATTTTTTAAATCAGAATAGAAGTATTGCTGAATATATATATTGTGCACAAATTTTTTTTTTGTTTCATTCAGAAAATAAATAATTATTTGCATTCATTCATTCTTTTTTTTTCTTCCCCGGACAGGCGGATGTTCCCATTTCTAAGTTTCAATATTACCGGCTTGAGTTTGACGACGCATTATAATGTGTTTGTGGAGATAGTTTTGGCCGATCCCAACCACTGGAGGTTTCAGGGCGGAAAATGGGTGACCTGCGGGAAAGCCGACAATAACATGCAAGGTACGGGGGACTGAAAAATATGTAATATTGAATATGCATTATTATGATTACTTTTAATCTTAGGAAATAAGATTTACGTCCACCCCGAATCGCCGAACACAGGCGCTCATTGGATGAGACAAGAAATATCTTTCGGGAAACTCAAACTAACAAACAACAAGGGAGCAAATACTAATGCCGCACAGGTAAATAACGCACAGGTTTTTTGTGCTGATGCTTAAATAATTTGTTTAAATGTTGATGTGCATTGCTTATAATGGTTTTAACCACTAGCACCAATAGGCATATTTTAAATATGTGCTCTGTATACCTGAAAAATTATGAGGTTTCAGTTCTGTTTTGTTCTAATCCATGTCTTTCAATCAGATGGTCGTCCTTCAGTCTCTACACAAGTACCAGCCCAGGCTTCACATCGTCGAAGTGTCCGACGACGGAATTGAAAGCACTGGACGAGATTCTAAAACTCAGATCTTCACCTTTCCTGAGAACCAGTTCATCGCTGTTACCGCCTATCAGAATACTGATGTATGAGCATTAATCAAGATAGGTGTAGCTGCTTTACACACTCAGTTAGGATTGATCTTCACATCTGTGCTCTTCTTCTTCTTCTAGATCACTCAACTCAAGATCGACCACAATCCTTTCGCAAAGGGTTTTAGAGATAATTATGATTCGTGAGTATATTATATTCCCATGCATATCACTGACGGTTCTCCATACACTCTATAAAATAAAGCTGCTTTATTGGCATCGATGGTTCCGTGAAGAACCTTGGAAGTCTTTCCATGGCACAAAAGGACCTTAAAAACGGTTCACTGCAAGGTTCTTTAAAGAAACCAAATCAGTGCTTCTACACTCTTAAAATAAAGGTTATTGTGGCATTGATGGTTCCGTGAAGAACCTTTTACATCCATAGAAACTGTCTATGAAAGAGTTTCTGGGAGAGATGTACACTATAAAATCCTGAAAAAATGGTTCTTTTATAAACCATAGCTGAAAGGTGTTTTGGGAACCAATAATGGTTCTTCTGTGGCCAAAACCTCATTTTGAAACCTTTATTTTAAAAAGTAGAACCGCTAAAGGTTCTTTAAATGTTCTTAAACGGTTCTTCTAAGAAGTGAGATCACTGAAAGGGTTCTTTGGGGAACCCAAATCAGTTCTTTAGCACTCCTAAAAAAAATTAAAAGTTCTTTATTGGCATTGATGATTGCACGAAGAACCTTTAACATCCATAGAAACGTTCCATTCCACAAAACGTTCTGAAAAAAGCAAATCTTTTCCACTATAAAATCTTGAAATAAATGTTTTGATTACACTTTATTTTAAGGTGTCCTTGTTACAGTGTAATAATACGTTACTGAGTAATATTAATTAACTATATGTACTTACTATATGGTTAGGGTTACTTGCATGTAATTATGCATACTTTTAGTAAGTATATGTAACATGTGTAACAAGGACACCTTAAAATAAAGTGTTACCAATGGTTCTTTTATGAACTGTTCACTGAAAGGTATAATAATGGCTCTTTTCTTTAGATGATTACAATTTTCTTTAGAATAAGAAAAAATGGTTCTTTTAAAAACGGTTCACTGCAAGGTTCTTTAAAGAAACCAAATCAGTGCTTCTACACTCTTAAAATAAAGGTTATTGTGGCATCGATGGTTCCATGAAGAACCTTTAACATCCATAGAAACTGTCTATGAAAGAGTTTCTGGGAGAGATGTACACTATAAAATCCTGAAAAAATGGTTCTTTTATAAACCATAGCTGAAAGGTGTTTTGGGAACCAATAATGGTTCTTCTGTGGCCAAAACCTCATTTTGAAACCTTTATTTTTAAAAGTAGAACCGCTAAAGGTTCTTTAAATGTTCTTAAACGGTTCTTCTAAGAAGTGAGATCACTGAAAGGGTTCTTTGGGGAACCCAAATCAGTTCTTTAGCACTCCTAAAAAAAATTAAAAGTTCTTTATTGGCATTGATGATTGCACGAAGAACCTTTAACATCCATAGAAACGTTCCATTCCACAAAACGTTCTGAAAAAAGCAAATCTTTTCCACTATAAAATCTTGAAATAAATGTTTTGATTACACTTTATTTTAAGGTGTCCTTGTTACAGTGTAATAATACGTTACTGAGTAATATTAATTAACTATATGTACTTACTATATGGTTAGGGTTACTTGCATGTAATTATGCATACTTTTAGTAAGTATATGTAACATGTGTAACAAGGACACCTTAAAATAAAGTGTTACCAATGGTTCTTTTATGAACTGTTCACTGAAAGGTATAATAATGGCTCTTCTGTGGCATCACTGTGAAAACCTTTATTTTTAAGAGTGTGGAACCACTAAAGGTTCTTCTAAGAACTTTTCACTGAAAGGCCCAAAATGTTCTTCTGTGGTTCCCCTTTTGGAGCTTTGTTTTTATTTCATTTGCATTCACCTTTCAGGATGTACACCGGTCCAGAGCGTGAAAGACTCACACCGTCGCCGTCAGACTCGGCTCGCATGCGCTACACCATGCAGCCCTTTCTGCAGGACCAGTTTGTCAACAATCTGACCCCGAGTCGCCTTTACAACACCGAACGGATGGTTTCGCAGACAAACAGCATGCTTTCTCCTCCGGTGGAGGACGCTGGCGCTGCTCAGAGGTGGCTGGTCACTTCTGTACAGCAAACCAGTGGAAGCAAACTGGAGCTGACGGCGTACGAGGGCGATTATTCCAGCTCGTTATTACCGTACAGTTTCAAATCCTTACCTCTGCAGAGCGCACACTCGCTGGGCTACTATCCAGACGCCACCTTCGCATCCGTCACCGCAGGATGGGGCTCCAGAGGCTCTTATCCCAGAAAAATGGCGTCCGGATTGCCCTGGTCACCCAGACCGAGTCCCACGGACTTCACAGACGACCACATGCCCGATAAGGACAAATCTAGGGAGGGAAACTCATTTAGTCAGACTTCAGCCTGGATGGAGAGCACGCCGCCTTTGAAACCTCTAGACTCTGTGGAGCCGAGCATTTACTCTGTGGTTTGCAAACGGCGGCGGGTTTCCCTCGGCGAGTCTGGAGCGGAGAACTCTCCCACGGTCAAGTGTGAAGATTCCAGCGCCTCAGAAAACTTCAACAAGGACAATTCAGCACACTCCAAGACCATCGGCTATTACACGTTCTACGCCGGCAGCTAGAGAAACTGTCGGTCTCGTCTGATTTCGGCACGAATGTGCAGAACTGCAAAGTGTTCAGCTTTGAATGAATCAATCTGGCCCTTTTGTAATTTATTAAAATCTCAAACTAATCGTTCCTGTCCAAAGTAAGATGATATGTCATGCTGTTATATGCATTAAACCACTGCTTGTTTTGGATTTTCTAAAACACCTCTTTTCTTCTGAATACACCATATATTCATTAAAGTATGCAAACATGATAGAATGAACAAATATTCAGAAAGTCAACAAAGAGCTTTGAAAACTGGGCTTTTCCGCAACTTTTAAAAACAAATCAGTAACACTGTAGTTAGAGAATAATTCATTAACTAGTTGCCTATTAACATGCATATTATTAGTACTTATAAAGCACATATTCTGCATCCCCAACTAGCTACCTTTCTAACTATTAATAAGCAGAAATTAAGAGTTTATGGAGGCAAAAGTCTTTAAGTAGTAGGCTAGAACTGGTCCCCAAACTAAAGTGTGACCAAAAACTCAAAACAACATCACAATAAAGCAAATCTCGAAAGACAAAGCAGCTCACATCAAATAAAGATGAATAAGTGAATGGTCTCAAAAATGCTGGAGTTGTGAACATATGAAGATCTGAATAGACTGTAGAATTGAATGCGTGTTACGTAAGGAAGATATCACAGGAAACATGCACAGATATGGTGGATTATTACATATTAACAGGAATCCAGAAGTTCTAAAGTTGCACAGAAAGAAATACGTAGCAAGTAAATTAAAGCAGCACTATGTAACTTATGGCGCTCTAGCGGTTAATAAACAGAACTGCACACATCCCGCGGAAGAACATTCCAACCGGATCTACTTCTCTAATGTCTCTGGTGTTACTCCGCCGCGGTGGCGACCCGACTAGCCGACAATAGTCCCAATATAAGTACTTATTATAAGTGTACCGTAGTGATCCGGAAGACAAAAACGCGATTTGGAAGATGAATTCATGATGCACTCGCTCATTATATACATTTTGCAAATTTTGAACACAGAAAAAGTTACATAGTGCTGCTCACTAGATGTTGGGGACACTGACCTCTAGCGCAAGAACACAGAAGTGAAGCCTGAAGACCAGTAATCAGTCCCTTAAAGTGATAGCTCACCAAACATCGAACATTCTGTCAGCTCGTTTCAGCCGCTGAACACAAAAGAAGATATTTTGGAGAATGTTGGGAACCAAACAGCTTGGGTTCTCATTGTATCGACAACAATTATATACAATAGTCCCAATATAAGTACTTATAAGTGTACCGTAGTGATCCGGAAGACAAAAACGCGATTTGGAAGATGAATTCATGATGCACTCGCTCATTATATACATTTTGCAAATTTTGAACACAGAAAAAGTTACATAGTGCTGCTCACTAGATGTTGGGGACACTGACCTCTAGCGCAAGAACACAGAAGTGAAGCCTGAAGACCAGTAATCAGTCCCTTAAAGTGATAGCTCACCAAACATCGAACATTCTGTCAGCTCGTTTCAGCCGCTGAACACAAAAGAAGATATTTTGGAGAATGTTGGGAACCAAACAATTGCTGCTAGTCATTGACTTCTATAGTATTTGTTTCCCATATGGAAGTCAATAGCTGCCGGCAACTGTTTGGTTACCAACATTCTTCAAAATATCTTCTTTTGTGTTCAACAAAAACTCGTACAGGTTTGGAACAAGAGTAAATGATGGCAATTTTCACTTTTGGGTGATCTATCCCTTTAAATGACATTGTAAACATACTAATATTTTAGGTTTGATCATGTCAAAAGAATGATTTTAGAAGTAACTGTCAGTAATGGTGAGACGACTTACCATGTAGCTTGCTGCTCAATCATGAATCTTCTATATATAGAATTTAACAACATCATTATTTTCAATACAATCATGCAATTTCTCCAACTGATCATAAATGAATCGGATGCAAAACACTGACGAGAAACCAACAGAACATGTTGCCCAGAAAGATTCATTAGAGTTTGGGAAATTCTCCATTGAATTAAAAACAAATGTCTAGATTAACTTCAGAAGCTTCTAGAAACTGCACACATCCCGCGGAAGAACATTCCAACCGGATCTACTTCTCTAATGTCTCTGGTGTTACTCCGCCGCGGTGGCGACCCGACTAGCCGACAATAGTCCCAATATAAGTACTTATTATAAGTGTACCGTAGTGATCCGGAAGACAAAAACGCGATTTGGAAGATGAATTCATGATGCACTCGCTCATTATATACATTTTGCAAATTTTGAACACAGAAAAAGTTACATAGTGCTGCTCACTAGATGTTGGGGACACTGACCTCTAGCGCAAGAACACAGAAGTGAAGCCTGAAGACCAGTAATCAGTCCCTTAAAGTGATAGCTCACCAAACATCGAACATTCTGTCAGCTTGTTTCAGCCGCTGAACACAAAAGAAGATATTTTGGAGAATGTTGGGAACCAAACAATTGCTGCTAGTCATTGACTTCTATAGTATTTGTTTCCCATATGGAAGTAAATAGCTGCCGGCAACTGTTTGGTTACCAACATTCTTCAAAATATCTTCTTTTGTGTTCAACAAAAACTCGTACAGGTTTGGAACAAGAGTAAATGATGGCAATTTTCACTTTTGGGTGATCTATCCCTTTAAATGACATTGTAAACATACTAATATTTTAGGTTTGATCATGTCAAAAGAATGATTTTAGAAGTAACTGTCAGTAATGGTGAGACGACTTACCATGTAGCTTGCTGCTCAATCATGAATCTTCTATATATAGAATTTAACAACATCATTATTTTCAATACAATCATGCAATTTCTCCAACTGATCATAAATGAATCGGATGCAAAACACTGACGAGAAACCAACAGAACATGTTGCCCAGAAAGATTCATTAGAGTTTGGGAAATTCTCCATTGAATTAAAAACAAATGTCTAGATTAACTTCAGAAGCTTCTAGATGCTCGTAAGTTCAGACGCAAGCTAGTGAAGTGGTTTCTAGAGCAGTCAGATGCTTCAGAGTTTAGATAACGAATCTCTTTAAGAGAGAAACGGTAACAGTGGGTCTGTTGGTTTCTGTTAGTGTTGGGTTGAGAGAAGCTTTCCGAGAGAAATCAAACACGACAGTAAGACTAACAACAATACAAGAGCTTTATCTCGCACCTTCAAAACGGTTTACAAAGTGCTTGTATGTACATGAGCATTCAGAAGAGACTAAAAAACTAGCATTAGTTAACATTGCACACAAGAAGAAGAGAGGTAATGCAGAAGCACTTCGAGACACTTCTGCTGAGTTTCTAACTGATGAACAAATATCATAAATAATATCTCAGCGGTCAACATGGGACGGTTATTTTCAGTCATGCAAGTACAGCCCCAAATACTGAAGTACTCTCTAAAACTACTCACCGAACTCACATTTCAATAGCATTACAAAATCTGACACAAATCGTGTCATAAACATTAGTTCTTTCCCTCAAATAATGGTAAAATCTTGTATATCAGGGTTTCGGCAAGTTTTATGAATGCAGATTTAAGACTTT
>NW_015506691.1:200507-200990 GCF_001515645.1 Sinocyclocheilus grahami
AAAAAAAAAAGGTTACTTGTATGGTAATAATTCAAATCAGACTAGGTATGTTTACATGCATGAAAGTTTGTCAGAATCCAAACTGATTTCAGATTAATCAAACATTAGTTTGTCTGTGCATTAGATGTGCTCTGATCAGAACGAGACTAGAAACTACCAGCAGAAGCAATCACTCACATCTCCAAGAAATACAAAGAAGACTCTGACGAAAAACACGAGGACGGCCGTCACCACATTGCAGATATTGAGCAGATTCAGCACTTGAGAAGTGATCACCTGACCATGACAAACATCAGTTTATTTTAATATTGAACTCCTCTGCAGATACCTGTCTGAACGTAAGAATGAGGACTGACCAGACACGGGTTGTGGGTGCATGCAGCTGTAGCGGTTATAACTCCTATTAAAATCACCTACAGATGCGCACAACAACATCCCACAGGAGAGAAATATGAACATTATTCAGCATTTATTTACAACTCT
>NW_015506691.1:202519-203088 GCF_001515645.1 Sinocyclocheilus grahami
TTACAGTTTAACACATATTCACACAGAAAACAGCTGCTTTAAATTATAAAAATACTTCACAATTTTTACTGTAATAAATGATTAAAACAAATGCAGCCTTGGCGGAGAATGCAGAAGAGTCTTCTTTCAAAAAACATTAAAAATTCTCATTATTCTGAACTTTTCACCATTAGTGTATATAATAAAAGAGACTCACAAAGCAAGCCGGTATTAACAACCAGAGAGTGTAATTCCAATATACGAGTCCAAACACACCGGCACCGGTCAGGATCTCCAGCCACTGCCGGATCACACACACACACACACAGGTTCAGCTCGAGCTCAGAGACTCTCAGCACTAGATATGATCTGTTAAAGCACAAGTTTTCACCCCCAGCACCGCCGGCTTGATCATTAAGAAGCCCTTCACTCCTGGATGCTCTCCGGGCTTCGACTCTGTGATCTGAAGAGGAGGCTCTGCCTGATCCTGCGGAGCTGAGGAGCTGATGATCACCTCCACTCTTCTGGACATCTTCTCTCTCACTCACACACACACACACAGAGAGAGAGAGAGCGAGAGACACACACAC
>NW_015506691.1:207607-208183 GCF_001515645.1 Sinocyclocheilus grahami
TGTGTGTGTGTGTGTGTGAGCGTGTGTGTGTGTGGGGTACCTGTTGGTGAGGTTCTGCAGGCAGGTGTTGATGTATTGGCTGTAATAATCCACCTGCTCTGAGTGGAAGCAGCTCTTGCACTGCAGGCGGTTCAGTGTCTCTCTAAGTTTGACCAGCTCCGCCTGACGCCTCTGACGATACACACGCTGATGACGGATGTCCTGCACACACACACACACACACACACACACACACACACACAGAGCAGACCGTCAGTACACACACACCTGACCGTCACTGTCACACACCTGACTCTGGTTACCTTGGCGATGAGCTGCAGTATCTGTGTGTGTGTGTCAGGAGGGCTGAGCATCCCGATGGCCTCCAGTCTTCTCAGGTTCCTCTGGATCTTCCTCTTCTTCTCCTCCAGTGTTAGGTTCCCATCTGCGATCAGCGATTGGTTCCTCTTCATCTTCTCTGGGGTTCGTGCGTCTCTCTGAGCGCGCTGATGCATCATCCAGCCGTGCTGCACCTCCTGAACACACACACAAAAAAAGGATATTAAAATAGAAACCATTATTTTATATTGTAATAAC
>NW_015506691.1:209340-210377 GCF_001515645.1 Sinocyclocheilus grahami
ATTTTAGTGATGCACCGAAATTACAGCAACTGAAAATATTTGGCCAAAAATAAATTCAGTTTCATGTTCACTTTAGGAAAAGTATTTTGCTAAATACACTGTATGCAATATATTAATAAAGTTCATATTCATATTATTACCAGTTTTCATTATTGAATGTATTTTAAGAAATCTTGCATCAAAATAAGTTATTACAGCAACTTTAAATGTTTATACTTCAACAATGAATTGGAGCAGAAACAATTATAACCTTAAAAAGTTGTTAAAATGCTGCAATTTAAATGTTTACATGCAACTTAATTTATTAATTGAAAAAATAAACTTGATTGATTAATTGATTACATAAACTTGCCATTGGTTTCAAAATAAAGCAATTTTTGCGCACTTAAAACTTGTGAAACTTAATGCAATTTCTGACTGGTTGTTTTTGTATTTAAAAAAAAAAAGATAAAATAGTAACATTTATTAATGAAGCCGTTTAATCACAGTGTTCATGATTTAAATGAAAAATGAATAAATAAAACATAAAATTTTTAGTCAATGCTATGTACTATTACTGTGTATTATATAGTACTAAAAAAAGTAATTGTCATTATGACAGTTTACATGATATACTGTATATTTATGATGCATATCATGGTTTGCACATTTTTACGGAAGCATAAATAATATATTTATGTTTCCATTAACATTTGTATACCATGATATATTTAATAATCGACCAAAACTGTAAGAATGTTGTGATCTAATTTTTGCAGACAGACAGACAGGCACTGACTCTGTGTGTGTTGAGGAGTTCACTGATGGAGATGTAGATCACGGGTCTGTTGAGGATCAGCGTCTCTGAGTACTCGTCGATGTTGAAGCGTTCCTCCGGCTCAGGCACGTCACACACAGTGCGCAGGAACTTCCTGTAGCAGGAGAGAACGAGTGATGAAACAGGAAGTGTGTGTTCTGAGCTGAGTGTGTGTTTGATGTATGTATGTGAGTGTGTGTGTGTGTGTGTGTGTGTGTGCTTGATATATGTATGCGAGTGT
>NW_015506692.1:0-208 GCF_001515645.1 Sinocyclocheilus grahami
TTTAGATTTTATATTAATAATTATTGCAGCTAAATAGATGATTCCGGGGTTTGCATGTTTTTTCTTTATTTCCTGATCTTTTTTTGCTATATAATTTTGCTTATGTAAAATAAAAATAATGCTTGTAATGTTATGTATGCAATATATGTTTTGTTTCACATATTATATCTGAAAATAAAACTATTAAAAGAATAAATATTTTTAGCCA
>NW_015506692.1:731-1996 GCF_001515645.1 Sinocyclocheilus grahami
CAACTGTACATGAACATACAAAACTGACAAATATTATCCTTATATTGCCTTTAGGGTAAGTTTGACAATTTTCAACCCACTTTGTATTAATTCAACGTCTCTAATATCAGTAAATGAACTATATTTACTCTTTCTCTGAGTTATGTGTATCTATATATCCCCTTTTATTTGTAAGCAACACGCCGCAGGATGACGCAAAATGAAATGACGAGTTTTTACAAAATGACAAAAACACTTTTTGCATCATCAAAATGACAAAATGCTGTGTTTTGCGTCATGCAGCAGTTTTGCTGACGGATAAACCGGGTATCTCAGAGAAAGAATAAAGATTGTTCTTTTACATATATCACCAACATTGTAACAATACAAAGTTGATTGAAAATTGTTGAGCTTACCCTTTAATAATGTTGAACGATAGTGTTTAACTGAACACATGACTAGAGACTAAGTGTAGTAACCAAGTTTTTTTTTTTTTGGTTCATACCATGGTTTTGATGCCATGGTTCTGCTATAGTTATTTTGTAGTAATACTACAGTAAACGTGTGGTAACCATGACTATAGTGTAGTTTTTGAAATCGTGGTACATTTTGTAGTTACTATGGTTTTACTGCAAATGCTGTAGTAATGGTTATTTTTGTGCTTACTATGGTTTTACTGCAACAGTTTTACTACAATAACTATGGTTTAATTATGACTATGGTTGATTTTGTTTGTACTATGGATTTACTGCACATGCTGTGGTAAAACCATGGTTAATCTCTGAAAGAGTACAAACAATTGTGAATTGATTTGAATGCTCTCATTTGTAAGTCACTTTTGATAAAAGCATCTGATAAATGATTTTGTATATTTAATATGTTTATTGAAAATTTTAATAAATTTGCAACCTTTATTGAGAGTGGTGTGTATTGTTTTATTATAAACCAGCAGCTGCTGCCATGGGTGGTCCGTAACGATGAGCAAAACGCCGGTGAACTGCGCCCACGCAGAGTAACCGGTATTTACAGCTGCATCGTCCAAACATCGGCCGGAGAGCGTTTGCGATCAGAGAATTTTGTACGTCAGGTCAACATCGGCCCAGCGTATGTGTGCTGTCTGGGTATAACCGTAAACCTATAGTGTAGAAATAAAATTGGCTGCATTGCAAAAACGCAGTGATTAAATATTAAATCATATCATATGAGGCATGAATATAATTTTACATAAACACATAATTAAGCATGCTACATGAGCTTTATGTTCTATGCATTTTTAAAATATATTT
>NW_015506692.1:2006-16341 GCF_001515645.1 Sinocyclocheilus grahami
ATCTGATAAATGTAAATGTTTTTGTATATTTAATGTTTATTGAAAATTTTTATAAATTTGCAACCTTTATTGAGAGTGGTGTGTATTGTTTTATAATAAACCAGTGGCTGCTGCCGCGGGTGGTCCATAACGATGAGCAAAACGCCGGTGAACCGCGCCCACGCAGAGCAGCCAGTATTTACAGCTGCATCGTCCAAACATTGGCCGGAGAGCATTTGCAATCAGAGGCCGACGTCGCGGCGACATCTTGCCTATTAGCAAACGATCCCTGAGCGACATCGTGCCGATGGAATTTTGTACGCCGGGTCGACATCGGCCCAACATATGTGTGTGGTCTGGGTAATTACTGCATGTCAGCAATTTAAATCTCCCCTCTTGAATTACAACAAGAATTGAATCTTATTTAAAGTATTTTTTCCTTAATTAGAAGCTCTAACTCAAGTTCGCGATCTTCTCCGTGGCTTCCTGATTCTGCTGACTCATCAGAGAGAGAGAGAGCCTAAACAGCGTCTCATTGGTCAACTACGTCATATCCAACTTTTTCTTATTTTTTCAAATTTGTTCAATTTTCACTATTTATTTAAAATTGACTTAGTTTAAATGAACAATTATACAGCTATGAACTTTTAATAATATCACAAACTATTTATAATAATTATATACAAAAATAATTGTAAATCTGGAATAAAAGTAAGTCCGGGTTACATCCTCCCCTCCTAAATAGGCATACGTCCTCGTATCCTAAGTTAAGGTAACTCAATTCCTACACAATCTTTACTTGAGACTTCTCTATTAGCTCACTTGATTCTTCAATACCACTCAAAGCAGCAACAAAAGCGGTATTTAATCCTTGGAACAAGGACTGAACCACTTGAATTAAGGGATTTCCAAAACTTGGATAAGTAAGCATCTTAGGTTTCATTCTTTCTCTAGTAGAATGTCTGCACTGAGTTTCTGCATCTACGGTATCGTCTTCAGCCGAAGTACGATTAACTTCGTTACACTCCCTTTCAGCACTGTCTCCCTCATTAGTAACCATTGGGGTTCCAGGAGAACAAATCACCTCAACAGATTCTGCAACATCAGGTAAGTTTTCAACAGAAACTTCAACCGGTAAGTGTTCTATTGCCCTTTCAGGTGAAAGCACTTCTTCATTACTCACAGGTAAGGAACTTTCCTTAATTGGACAAGTTCTATACACAGAATCAGAGGTTTCATGATCATTGACATTCAGCTCTTCTGACTCTTGCACTTCAAGACTTGACCTAGTCTTAGGCTTCAAAAATCCGCAAGGAAGTAACAGGTCTCTATGAAGCGAACGAAACGGACCATCCTTTGTTTCTGGACGAACAGTATAGACAGGCAATTTGTCTGCGCACTTCACCACAACATAGACCTCAGACTCCCACTTATCGGCGAGTTTATGTTTCCCACGTATTCTAACATTTCGCACCAAAACACGGTCACCCACCTCTAGGGTAGACTCGTTCACACTTTTGTCAAACCGGACTTTGTTTCTTTCTGCAAGTTTCTGCATATTATGCACAGCTCTCTTTTAAGTGAGACTTCAACTGCTGCACATACTGCGAATGTGATGCCTGCTGATTACTCTCTTGGCAATCCGAACACCAAATCAAACAGCAATCGGGGTTGTCGGCCAAACATTAACTCATATGGGGAAAAACCTGTACTCTCATGCTTCGTACAGTTGTACGCATGGACTAAAGATTTAACAAACTCTTTCCAATGACTCTTATCTTTTTCCTCCAGGGTTCCCAACATACTCAGCAACGTGCGATTAAATCGCTCTACTGGGTTCCCACAGGGATGATAAGGTGTGGTACGAATGTTCTGGATACGAGCTATTGCACAAAGCTCTTTGATCGTACGCGATTCAAAATCTGGTCCCTGATCAGAATGTAAGCGTTCTGGGAAACCATAATGTACGATAAAGTGTTCCCATAAGCTTTTAGCAACTGTTTTGGCTTTTTGATTGGGCGTCGGTATAGCAACAGCATATTTGGTGAAAAAATCAGTAATCACCAGAATATCCCGTGTGTTGCTTTTGTCCAGCTCAAGGGAAAGAAAATCCATGCAAATAAGTTCAAGCGGCCTTGTAGCTTGGATATTTACCAAAGGTGAAATTTTTTTTTCACCTTTCTCCTTTCCAGGTAAGGAAAGCGGCATGTTTTCTCCGAACACATCAGTGACAGGTCCTTACTTTGTGTTCTACATCAGAACTCACCCTCGGCCAATAAAACCGAGACCGGACCAAATCCAGGGTTCTCTCCATGCCCATATGACACATCTGGTCATGTAATTCACTCATAACAAGAGATCTGAGTTCCTCAAGTAACACCACTTGGTAAGTTATAGAGTCTCCATCCTGTCGTCTTCTGCATAAAATTCCTTCTCTTATTTCAAGGCGATCCCACTCTCTCAAATAGAAAGGGAAATCAGGAACTTATTTTCTGACAGCCGGTGAGGGGTTTTCTCCAGATTCCAGGTACATAAGCACTTCCCTAATAACTGGATCAGACTTCTGCTTCTGAGTCAACTCCTCTTTCATCAAGTTAGGTATAACTGAAGGTCCAGGCAAACTGTCCTCCTGTTCATAGCAGTTTGGTACTGAATCTGGCTGAATGGCAAGAGACATAACCAAGGAATCAGCAGGATCGTTGTTCTGCTGTACAAAGTGTTTTTCACATATAGCCTCCATCACATCAGTATCAGTGACACCAGGAACATTAGCTTCAGCTGTGTGATATTGCACAAACTTCTCGATCCTTTCGATTTCCTTTGTTGACAGTTGATCTTCTGACAACTCTCCATGTGGCCTTCTGGACAAGCTGTCTGCATCAATGTTCTGCTTTCCAGCTCTGTACTGCAGTTTAAATTAAAAGGTTGATAAAGCAGCAAGCCATCGGTAACTAACAGCATCCAGCTTGGCTGTTGTCAACAGGTAAGTCAGGGGATTGCTATCAGTGACAACAGTAAATGAACTGCCATAAAGAAGTCATAAAATGTTTCCGTTACCACCCACTTAAGAGCCAAGAATTCAAGTTTGTGAGCTGGGTAATGGGATTCACTGTGAGACAGCCCCCTGCTGGCATGTGCAATTACTCGCTGCTCGCCGTCCTGCTCCTGGTACAGAGCAGCCCCCAATCCAGAAGTGCTGGCATCTGTATGAAGGATATAAGGAAGTTTAGGGTTAGCAAAACCCAAGACAGGAGCGGTGGAGAGCTTAGTAATTAAGGTCTCAAATGCTGTCTGACAAGGGGATGTCCAACGACTGCCAAACTGCTCTTTGGGGTTGTGGTATTGGCCTTCTTTTCCAGGCTTTTTGCTCCCTTTTCTCAATGGAGGATAACCAGAGGTCAGTTTATTCAATGGTTTCACAATCTGGACGTAGTCCTTTATAAACCTCCGATAGTAACCGGAAAATCCTAAGAATGATCTTAGCTCCTTCAGATTTTTAGGACATGGCCAGGTTTTTATGGCCTCAATCTTCTCAGGTTCGGTTTCAACTCCATGTTCGGATACGATTGGTCCAAGATATTTCACAGAAGTTTGGGAAAACCAACATTTCTCCGGTGAAAGTTTCAGCCCATATTCCTTTAACTGAGTGTTCAGTTCTTCATTCTCCCCTTTGAGACTTAGTAAGTCTCACCTTTACTTGTCTTTACCTAGAGTGCCGTTTCATAATTTAGTCTCATTAGTTATTACTACCTAGTGACAAAATTAAGTCACACAGTTTTATCACCAATGACTAGATTATGCAACAGCACTCTGGCGAAGCAGCAGGACCAAACCTCTCCCCCCCACACTTTACTAGGAGGGAGTAAAATATCCCTTCTCTTTATTTTTGATCAAATTTGATTTAAGATAAAACAATGTTATAAGCATGAGCGTGCAATTGGTTCAGCGCTTGCCCGTGGTTGTCACAGTTATGTAGTATATAACAGAAAAAAAAATTCAAGACATAAAGCATGTAACATCACAAAAAATAGCATAGTTGATCTTCAGCCCAGACACTTTGCGCATCGTAGAGGGCCACCCTTGGGCAGAGGTTTAGGCTAGCACTTACACCCAGGGTATGGTTCATCTTTATACTTCTTCGTCCTCAGTTGAGGAACTAGAGTCTCCATCATTTGTCAAAGATTGTGACTTCCAGTTGGGTGCATAAGCCCAGTCCTGGTATTGTACATTTTGGTTACTCTTCAAAATCAATTTCTTATTATCTTGACATCTTAGAATTTCCATTTGCCTAGCTGTGGCTTGGACAACTAGTGACCTCAGTACGAGAAGCACACAGCAAAACAGTAATCCTCCTATTAATACTGCAACTCCTAAAAACATTCCTAATTTAGCTAACCATGCTCCCCATGCTCCTAACTTTAGATCAAACCAATCCCCCATTTTATTATCTGTCCCAGCGTTAGTTTTAAATTCAATCCTTAGGTTTTTCAAATTGGTCATTAGTTCAGTGAATGCGCCTTCTGGAGCAGTATTATTTGGTATATAAATATAGCATTGATCCCCAAACATAACACACACTCCCCCTTTCTCAGCTAATAAATAATCTAAAGCTATTCTATTTTGCCATGTCATTCTGCTCATTGCATCCAATTGCTCTCCTAAAAGTGATAAGGCCTCATCAGTGTAATTAATAAATCTTTGCTGATTGTAATATATGTAATTGATCCATTCTGTATTTTTATTTTGTGTAATCCAAATGAATATCGATTCAATCCCTGATTTGATTTAATCTCTTGCTTTAAACTCATAAGGTATACCTCTTGGTTGACCAATTTAATCTATATAAACTGCAGGGTCATTTTCATAGGCTCTTCTGGATCTGGATTTTTTTTCATTTGTTGCTTCCTCTTCTAGAGAGATGTGACTCATCATATGTGTCAGCATAATTCTAGTACATAATCCTGACCATTTTTCTGTTAATGTTGTCAAGAGGCCATATTCTAATCCACACATCCACCATATGTCTGCCAATGCGATATCAATGTCATCAAATATAGGTGGTGGGCTTCTTTTATCACTAAATAGTGCTGGGCTGGGCGGTATACCGGTTCATACTGTTTATTTTTGTTATGATATGAATTTTTGAAATACCGCAATATTTGTATGTCGCTTAAACACCATTCGGAACGCAACACTGTTTGAAAGGGGTTCCTTCTCACTGTTGCACTGTGGTGATGGAACAGCTGTATGTGTTACTAAGCGTGAAAGTTCCGAAACTGAAGCTGTAGTACTAATAGAATGTGAGGACACAGAAGAACTCATCCACAATATCCACATTGACCACCAACAAATATCCACCGCCCCCTGCCATCAGCTCCCACATCTCACACACACGAGCGTGACTTTAGCACTAGATTTAGCAACTTTCAGACCTTTTTGCGGTTTTTTTCCATAGAATAGTCATACTGACAAACCTAGCAACTTTTTTGGATAAACCTTAGCTATGGTTCAGTTGGAAGATTTCGTCAGTGCTGTCCCGCGAACACGAGGCCTGTTTGGAATTATAAATATGAGCGAAGTTTGTCTGTTAATATCACATGCACTTTTTTGTTTGTTGTTTTTTTAGTTTGTTAATCAGACGCAGGCAGTGCGCTGCATGAGACAAAAAAGTAATATAGCCAAAACAACCGCATAGCCACTCTTTAGTGTAGATGCATGTTGATTTTATCAGACGATGCCGCGATTATAAATGAGAGTGACTCCTGGTTAACATTAAAAGGGGTCGTGTTTAGTCACTATTTAGTGTGGTATTTTTTGACAATATTCACTCATCATGACAGTAAAATAGGGTATTCTGAAGTCATACTGCAGTATTTCCTCTCTCAATCAGTAGAAAATATGGTTAACACCCGGTCATGCATAAAAAAAAATACCGTCATGTACCGTGAAACCGGTATAATTTTGAAAAATACAGTGACATCAATTTTTGGTCATACCGCCCAGCACTAGTATTTTCCATATTTTGCTGCATTTTTCTTCAAATCCTCCTACGTCAATATTTCCCTTCTTCTCATAACATTCAAATTCCTGATCTGCCATTAATTGTATCTTCCCTTGTGTCTTTTTTCTTTTTTCTTTCCGTACTATTGGCCATTTACGGGTTCGTATGCACTGTAATTCAGTTGCTTCTCTGTAGTTTGTTGTAGATTGGGGAAACTGGCACCAATATGGGCACAATGCCATTTTTGGGTACAGTTTCTAAAGACATTTATCTCTCTGCCTCTTTCTATAAAGCATTTACCTCCCAATCTCACTACATCTAACCCCATTGCATTAGACAGTCCTGGACATTTCTTAAATCATTCATCATGAAATATTCTACATATTGGTACAATATGTAAAATTGGTCTTGCTTCAAAGCAAACTATGCAGTTTTCCCATTTCTCTTTTTCTGCTGTGTAATTTACCCATTGATACCAATTATTGCCTTCTGCCTTTTCCCATAATACATCTGAATTGCCCGTTCTCTTATAAGTTATATTATGGTTGTAATTTACAATGTGTCTATTTTGTCTAGACACATTTTCCGCCTTATCTAGTTCTTGTTTTGTTTGGATTAAGTCAAAGCCACTCCTAGATTCAACTGAGGGGGTGAAAGTTGATTCTAGGGAAGTCTGGGTGCTGTTGGCTACAGCTTGAGCTTGTAGAATTATCTGCATTAGGCATGTGATAATCATCAGATATGTTGTCAGACTCATTCTTTCTCCTCTCCTGTTTGTCTGACAGGAGAATGTGAGCTCCTTGTGGATCTTTTTTTGAGATCTCATCAGTTTGCACTTCATCTTGTGTCACTGGTCTCTCCTCGTTACTTTCTCCTGAGTTATCTGTTTGTCTGTTTCCTTCTCTTTCCGTCCTTATTTTGGGAACTCTCATACAGTGGTTTAGATGATACCAGGTTGTACTTCCCTCCACTTGGACTGCTGTTGGAGTAGCTCTCACAACTTTGTAGGGTCCCTCTCTCCTGGGCTCATTCCACTTTCTCCGGAATACCCTCAGATATACTTGGTCACCTGGAACAATTGGACATTCAGTCTCTGTTTCCTCACAGGGCTCTTTTCTTGTTTCCTGTAAATAGCTTTATGTATGGCAGTTAATTTCTTCATATAAGACCGAAGTTCCATTTGCAATTGCTCTAGAGGAGGTCCTTTGTAGGGACCTCTACAATATGGCACAGGCATGGGTCGACCCGTTAGCATTTCATACAGTGTTAAGTGAGTGTTCCTGTTAGTTTGCATGCGATAACTCATTAGTGCAAGAGGTAAAGCATCAATCCAGTTAAGATTAGTACTTTCACATATTTTGTTAAGTTTGGCCTTGAGGGCTCCATTTAATTTCTCTACCATCCCTTGTGATTGTGGATGGTAGACACACCCTAGTCTCTGCTTTATTCTCAATTGTTGCAGTACTTGTTTTACCGTTTTTTTGTATTAATGCTGATCCATTATCTGAGCTTATTTCTAATGGTATTCCAAATCTAGGTCTTGTTAGAATTACTTGTCTTGTTAGAAATTTAATTACTGTTCCTGCTCCCTGATCTGCTGATGGTACTGCCTCCACCCATCTGCTGAATCTGTCTATGATCACCAGCATGTACCTTTTGCCTTGTACTCGCTTTATCATATCCACATAATCCATTACCAGATGTTTAAATGGTCTTTCTGGTACTGGTATATGGCCTATTGGTGTTGTTATTCCTTTTCTCATATTGTTTTTGGCACAAACTTCACATGTGGACAAAAATGTATCTACCATTGCATGTAAATAAGGAGACCAATATCCTTGCTGTTTAATTTTCCTTATCACTTCCCCCCTTGTGCAATGGTCAAAACCATGCGCATCTGAAATTAGAATATTTAAAAGTGAAGTCGGTGCAACAATTTGTCCTTCATGTGTATGCCAGATGTATTGTGTGTCTTTTTTGGCTCCTCTTTGGTGCCACATAGAATGTTCATAAGGGCCTGCTTGCTGTTGAATTCGAATAATATCGTCGAGTTGAGGTTCTATAAGTACTACAGGTGTTAGTACTGCTACCTGACACCCTGAGGCTTTTTTAGCTTCCTTTAATGATGTAATCATTTCCTTTTTTATGAGCCTGACACTTGATTATCGCTAGTTGTTTTGGTATCATGATAGCAGAAATTAATTGACCTATTTGTTCAGCATGTTGTATGGGAGTCCCGTCACTCTTTTTAAAACCTCTTTGTTTCCATACTGCTCCAAACAAGTGACATACACCATGCGCATATGCTGAATCAGTGAAAATATTGGCTGTTTGTCCTTTTGCTAATTGACATGCAGCTGTGAGAGCTTTTAATTCTGCTAATTGAGCAGAGCAAGGCTGTACACAATGTTGTGATATCACAGGCATAATTTCTTCCTTGTCCTTCTTTACTACTGAATATCCTGTATGATTTCCTACATGATCTCTAAAGCTAGAACCATCTACGAAGTAAGTGACTTCTGCTTTAGGGATTGGTGTAGACTGTATTGGTGTAAATGCCAATGAATCAGTCACACAATCATGGGGCTTTCCTTCAAAACCCAAAAGAATTTATTCATTTGGATTAACTGTATGGCTTCGCTTAATTGTAATATCTGGATACGTGAGTAGCGACGAATAGGCTAAAATTCGGGCTTGAGTCAGAACAAATTTTCCTTGTTCTATTAACTCCACAATTTTGTGATGAGTATAAATAGTTACTGGGTACCCCATGGTTATTGTAGATGCTTTCTCATATGCATAGTATACTGCTGCAAGGCCTTGTTGGTAACGTGGTGGGTAACATTGTGCTACATTGTCCAACTTTGTACTGTAGTAAGCTATAGGCTGTTTTTTTCCTTCCACTACAAGTCTCTTGCATCAATACAGTTGATGCATAACCATCAACTCTATTTGTGACATACAGATGAAATTGTTTATTGTATTCAAGATTTCCAAGGGAAGGGGCCTTTTGTAGTTTTTTTTTTTATAGTCTCAAATGCTAGTAATGCATCTGTGTTCCATTTTAACGGATTACCGCATTCCTGCTTGTTTCATGATTTCTCTCAATGGAGCTGTTTTTGCTGCATAGTCCTCTATCCAATCAGCACTAAATCCGGTCATCCCGAGTTGCATCAATACAGTTGATGCATAACCATCAACTCTATTTGTGACATACAGATGAAATTGTTTATTGTATTCAAGATTTCCAAGGGAAGGGGCCTTTTGTAGTTTTTTTTTTATAGTCTCAAATGCTAGTAATGCATCTGTGTTCCATTTTAACGGATTACCGCATTCCTGCTTGTTTCATGATTTCTCTCAATGGAGCTGTTTTTGCTGCATAGTCCTCTATCCAATCAGCACTAAATCCGGTCATCCCGAGAAAAGTCATCATTTGTCCTTCTGTTTGAGGCAGTGGTACTTATGCCTTCCAATTGAGCTGGAGCTATAGCTCGTGTGCCAAATGCAATCAATCGTCCTAAGTATTCAACTTGAGCAATATTGTATTTTGGTCTTGGATACTTTGTGACCTCCTTGTGCTAATTTCGTTAGGACCTTAATAGAATATCTGTGGTATTGTTCTAGTGATGTAGAACAAATAATTAAATCATCTACATACTGTAAAAGAGTACAGTCTATCATAAGATCCTCTAAATCAGCTTTAAGTATTTGATTAAATAAATGTGGCGAATGTATAAACCCTTGAGGCATTCTGGTGTATGTATACTGTTTACCTGCATATGTAAATGCAAATAAATATCTACTTTCCTCTGCTAATGGAACACTGAAGTAGGCCGAACAGAGATCAATTTCTGTAAAGTATTTAGCATCAGGAGGGACATTCGTCAGTAACATGTGTGGTAGGGGTGTGTGATATATATTGTCTGCTATAATATCGTAATTGTTGTTTTAACGATGTGCGATTTGACATTATCGAGTATTTTGCAAAAACCGTTCAAAACAACCCTACAAGAGTGCACGCGTACATTACGTGAAGTCTAGACTAGTGCGTGTGCTGATTTAGTGTGTTTTCTTTCACTGCATTATTCAGTCTATTAAAATGCATTTAGAATGATCACAAATTCAAGACATGATGGCAGAAAATTTATATATTTATACCACTTCATATAGTTAATTTCACACAAAGAGTGCCGTTTTTCTCCAAAAATTACCATGATTACAAATGTGACATTGAATTCAATAAACAATAAGTTAATTAAGAGACTTACATTTTAGACACCATATTGCTTGTTTTTGCTCTATTTCGCCAACAAAAATCATTCCGAATACAGCCACAGTGCTGTTTTGTGTCTCTGAGCAACATGACGGTGTTTCGTTCTTGAATGAATCAACCGTTTAAAGATTCGGTTCAATCGCAATGACTCACTTATTAACAGTGATTTGCTGCCACCTGCTGGCGGTTTTAATTTCAAATTTTGGCTTTTTCTTTCTTTTAATTGGAGTGTTACAATAACTAGATGTTTTATTAATACTCCTGCCTTCACTAAACCTTCAATAGTGTTTTTTACACCCGTCTCAGCATCAGGACGCAAAGGGTATTGTGACTTTCTGGGCAGATGGGCATCTGGCTTAAGTTGTACTCTCACTGGGTTTGCTGATTTTATCAATCCTACATCTGAGTCATATTGAGACCATAGTTCAGTTGGTATCTGACGCTCTACTTCCTTAAATAGTTCAGTCTCAGTATTGTTTATCAATTCGGATGTTGTAGTCATCTGTGTCAGTTTCTTTTGACTGATGACTACTTCCTGAGGAATTCCCATCAAACTGGTTGCACACAAAATTCTGATATATTTTTTGTCACTTGAATGAAAAATCAACAGATGTTCTGTTGGTTCCCATTTGCTTTGTTCTGCCTTTTTCATCATTGGTCCTAGATCTTTTGCTTCCCATTTTTTTCCTACATATACAGACACATGTGGCACAGAATCTGTTAAATTGAACCATTTTTTCACAAATTCACATTCAGGTATACTCAGAGCTGCTCCCTGTTTACCTATTATAATGTGCTGTGAGATTATTTCAATTTTTTGTCCTTCAGTTTCTTTCTGCCATTTCTTTTCTATTTTTTCATCTCTTTTGGGATCATATATCATTGTGCAATGAAATTCTGATTTTGATATCTGTGCTTCTGGAATCTATGCCTCAATAAACTTTCCCCATTTATTAATTGTCTGGCTCACATCTGGTTCTATCTGTCCTATCCAATAGACATTTGCTTTTGGTTCTACAACCATCATTTGAGTTTCTATTCCTATTGTGTCTATATATACTCCTTCAGGAGAACACCAAATTTGTAGCCCTAATTTACATAATGCATCTCTCCCTAACAAATTAACAGGAGTCTGATTTGATACAAGAATGGGTATGGTTACATTTTTATTTTTGGTTTGTAGACACACTGGAGCTGTCATTGGAATTAGCTGCATTTGTCCCGAGAATCCTATGGTCTTTGCTTATTTTCCAGACAAGGGGAGATATGAGACATAATTTGAATTCACACAAGTATAAACAGCTCCTGTGTCTACCATCATTGGTGTTGTCTTTCCCTCTATTTAAATTTGCATAATAGGTTCTTGATCCGCTTTAGTTGTTAAAATTGGAAGCTGACTCTCCCCTGTAAATTCTCTGGGCACCCCTAATATCCTTGATTTGGACCTCCCCAAGGGTTTACTGGGCCCTGTAATAGACCCGGGGTGGGCTGCTGCCAACTCTCCCCCCTTCCACCACGAGGTGGCTGTTGCCATGGATTGGTGGGACAGTCATTCTTATTATGTCCAGGTTGTCCACATCCCCAGCATACCTGGAGGACCAGTATAAGGCTTGCCTCTTCCTCTCTGTCCTCTCTGTACTGGTTTTCTTTTCCATCCCATTGGCCCTGGTTGTTGAGTATAGACATTAACCTCCTGGGGTCGACAGTTCCGGCGGCGGAACATTTAGCAGATTTAAATGATGACAGCGAAAAGAACTAAAATGCTCCTTCATACTTGACTGTACATATAAGAGTAATACAGCCTTTAAATCTGTAAAGGGTCTACTTTTATTTGTGTACACTCACAATATCAACAAAACATTGTGCTTTTGCAAAATAAAGAAAATAAACTGGGTGTGCTTTTAGCCGTCTCATTGTTCGCGCATATCTGTTTGAAACACGTCACTAAAATGAACTGAAACTCAGCGAATATTTGACACACACACATGAGAGATATATCTATAGAAAGCTTAACATGTCTACTTTTAAACGAAGTAACAAATATTATCGCTAATGTGACCACGCCCACTCGCCGATCGTGCTTTTGTTATTACAGTCGTCCATGTGAGACACGCGCATGTAAACGCCCACATCACAGCAAACAAAGCAGCCAGACTTTTCCTCAAGTTCATCTCGGCTACTTCGCTTCTGGAAGAAGCTGACGCGCTGAGAGAAATAAGCTTTGGATTTTCCTCAGAAGAAAGCGCCGGCGTGATATTCAGTGGAGAATATAGTAAGTCTTTTTTTATTAGCCTACTTGCATTAGTTGCTATTGTGTTACTGTGACATAACTTGTACATATTTTACTAGTTACTTTTTCCAAACCATGATTCCTGACTAAATGTACAATCAAGTGAAACATTATGAAGATTCATTCACTGCATATGTCTCACAATGCCAGGAAGTTTTTTTTTAATGTTCTATAAAATAGACAGCAATGATATACATTTAAATCAATATATTGTTTTCTGTGAATGAGTGAGTAAGATGATTTTCACATAAGTTTGAAGCAAAAACTCTAGAGTTCAAGATCAGTTCTCAAAAGTCTTGTGAACAAATGTTCTGTATGTGTTTTATGGCCTTATTTCAGTGACTTTAAAATTTTAGTTTTTCATGAATAAACCTTGTTTTCTCAAAAACACAATCACGTACATATATGCTGCTCACATATTATTGTAGCCCAGTTTGTGCTGATTACAGTGTTATTAAACTTTAGACATTCAAATGTTTGTAAGCAACTGAAAAAAGCACAAATGTCAGGGCATGTCAAAGCTTTTCCAGGCCCCAAAACAACCTCGGACCCCAGAGGGTTAATGATGGTTACAGGGATCTGGTGTGCATTTTGATGGGCTGCTGCAGGGGGGCTTGGCTGAATAGGTGGTGGAGGAGCATTTACTGGAGACATCACTGTCATTTTTCTGATTCTTCTTTCTTTACTGAAGCTTGAGTCTTTTTCTTATTCTTTTTTGTTAGTTCTTCAAGTATATTCTGAGTTAATTTTCTCTGTAGCTCTTTCTCTTGGTTTTTGAGCTTCTGTTCATTTTTTCTGTATTGCTCCACTGCATGAGACACATGGTCACAGAACTCTTTGTGTGTTTTAGAGTTTAAGCTGACCACGTCCTCCAGCCTGCTCTTTACAGCTTGTGGCATGGCATCTATCACAGCATTTCTAAACAACGTTGCCATTAATGGGTCTCCTTCTGGATTCCCTTCAATTTCTTACTTCCATCTTTTCAGCTGTCTCTGGACATATGTGGTTGGATTTTCTGTTTCCCCCAGCTGTTCTCCCTTTAATTATTTAGGGTCCAGTCTGATCGGGTACTGTTGTGGATTTTTCTTGGGTGCGGCCAATGAAGTTGAGAAGCAGAGTTCCAGATGTCAAAATAAGACTTTATTTAACAAAGAAACAAAGCCGGGAAGACAGTCACAGCATTCCAAATCATTCCAAAGTCTTTGTTTGTCAGCTCATGCTATATACCCTTTGTTCTCTCCAAATTTGGTCATTTCTGTTTTTTCTTTGTTCCGGTTATTTTTTTATTGGTTATGGCTACCTGATTTGCCACAATTATTTCCAACCTTTTTGGCCTAGTTTTTAATGGTGGAATGTGGTCCGATCAACCATTTTTTTAAAAGCTTTTATTTTGCCACCTTCCATTGGTTGGTAGTGGTCATACGAGATGTGTGTCAAATTTGTCTACTTGTTCCTGCCTACTGCTGGCATGCCTGGGATGACCCAGATAATAGTAGGTTATTTCAAGTTCACTGGTTTACTGTCTAATGAAAAGACTTTCATACGTTCATCATTCCCCATTATGACATCCAGGGTTGGCATAATTCAGCATATTAATTTATATATTGATTACTTTCATTTTCACATAATACTTCAATAAAATTACACAATATATTCCCCCTCTCTGAGACTTCACCAAGCCTCACCGTTAACCCTTTGCCTAGAGTGCAACACCATAAATCCACCCATCCTTCTATCCTTCTATGAACCAATAAAGGTCCACCATCACTTTTTACCAAATGGTTTCTTTATG
>NW_015506692.1:16557-25266 GCF_001515645.1 Sinocyclocheilus grahami
AGCATATGCCAAAACAAAATAACAACCTCTAAGTCTATCCCCATATGCTATTATAAGAAAAGAAAATACAAAAATAACAAAATAGAAAAACAAAAGGCACTCCTTCCCTACTATTCTGTTGTTATTTCAGGAAGGTGTGACTCAAAGTCGTCCAGTTCATCCAGTCCAGGTCCCACTGTATACATGTTGGTCCATCCAATATCAACTCCAGCTGGCTTTACCGATACGTTAATCATCTGTTTGGCTGCAGCATTGGCCAGCATTGATCTGATGAAAGGCACAATACAACAAAACAGCAAAAGAAACACAACAACAACAATGCCAACTATGATGCCCACTCTAGTTAACCATTGTCCCCAAGACCCAAAAAATGAATTAAACCAATCCCAATTTTGCATGTCTGCTCCAGCGTTTCTGGTCACTTCTTCTCTCAGGTTTTTCAGTTTCTCCATAGCTTTGGTGAATGATCCATCTGGGGCTGTATTATTTGGAATATAAGTACAACAGTCAGAACCAAACATTACACACACTCCTCCTTTTTCTGCCAGGAGCCAATTCAGTGCTTGTCTATTCTGCCAAGTCATTTTACTTGTGGGACCCAATTATTGTCCCAGGGCATCTAAGGCATTATCAGTATAATTGATGAATCTCTGTTGATTATAGTAAATATAATTGATCCATTCTAAGTTCTTATTTGGGGTTAATCATACAAGTATAGACTCAAATCCAGACTTGATCTCATTCCTTGCTTTATATTTCTCTGGTATTCCCCTTGGCTGGCCTATCACATCTAAGTATACCTCTGATTCTGCTTCATAAGCTCTTTTGACTCTATGTCTTTTTAGTTGGGTCTGCTTAATTTCATTTAATTCTCCTTCAATCACTGTCACCCCTTGTAACAGTCTTACTCTGGCACATATGCCTTTCCAGCCTTTTGGCAGTGTGGCCCATAATCTTCTTCCCCCACATACCCAGTAGTAATCTGCCACTGCCTCTGATTGTTCTTCCATGCTACTAATTAGAGGAAAACTAATGGTTGCTTCTGTACAGTTATCTTTAATCGTTATGATTGTCATGTTTATCTTTACAGTGGCTGTAGCATATATTAAACTAAATGACTTGAGTACTCATGAAGCATAATACATATCTTGATCCAGATGCCAAATTATAGTACAATTCCCACTGAATTTTCCCATGTCATGTTTCCCTTTTGATTTGTTAAAACACTCATATTCGAGTGTTCGATCAATTACATAAGCTACAGGAGTTTCTCTTTTCCTAATGTCAATTCTAATATCCATTCGTTGACATTCATCCCCCCACCATGGTTGTTTGTAGAATTTATGGAAATCTTTGTTCCCTAGCATAGTCAGACATTCTGCTGGGCAATAGGAATACATAGTAACCTTGGTCAGGTCCACGCCATGGGTTGACAGGACCTTGGGTTTGTGGTTACACTTGCTGTTGTCCATAGTTGACTCCTGAGTCCATTGGTTGATTCTGCTGCCAAGGATTAATGGGGCAATCTCTTCTGTTGTGTCCAGGCTGATTGCATCCCCAACAGACTCCTGGTGGGCCACCAACTTGTTGCTGATTATTATTCAATCTTCTTCTGCCACGCCCTTGTTGTTGTCTGTTCCAGCCTCTGTTGTTTGGCTGCTCTGGCTTGAGATAGATGACAACTGGTGCTGTTCCTTGTGTTTATATAACACTCTTCTATTTTATATACACCAATGTTTAAATCATCCTTTGTACAATATTTTAGATTAAGTGGTTCCATGTAATCGATCAATAATCTTTTCTCTTGTATTGTTAAAATGTTTCTGCCTCGCTTGCCTCTTGTTTTCCCCTTTCTATTTACATTTACCTCATCTGCCATTTTTATTTAATTTTAACTAAGTTATTTAAGCAGTGTTCTCAGTGTGCTGAACTGTTAGTTCTGGGCCCTTTTTTATTTTCTCTGATCACCATCCATAACGGCATATATTTGTGGCAGACCTCTCAGCTCAATTGTCACCAACAAACGTCTCACTGGTCTACTAGGTATAGTCACTGGTACAATGTTTCCCATTTCATCTGATTTGACTATCACTCTAGATATCCAGGCCACTTCTCATGTGACAACTGTCAGTGAGAGACATATATCATGTAGTGAGAGTCCACAGCTCTGTCCAGATTGGATGCTTGAAGAATTTCTTCCATCTTTGCCCCTCCTGTAATCTTTGCCAGCAGTGCTTTAATGTCTCCCACAGCTAAAGGTTTGCCCATAGTTTCTTCTTCAAACACCTAAGTCCACTTCCCAGCCCCCTCATGGATGTCTGGGAGGCGAGTGACCAGCCCCTCAAGGTCCTGTGAGGCCCAGGGGACATACTGTCCCTGTGTACCCTTAATTAAAATTGGGAGTTGTGCAGCCAGTGGTCTAAGTCTTCCTTTTTCTCTTCCCTGCCCCCATGTTCCTTTATCAAATGATGACTCCTCCCCTTCACTGACTTCCTCTTTGCTTTCTAATAGTTTACTTCTATCTCTCACCAGTTTATCTGCATCTTGTATTCATTTTTCAGTTTCTTTAATTTTCCTTCCTATTTCTGCTTCCATAGCCTCTGCCTGTGTTTCAATCTCCTTATCTTCTCTCCACATCTTTTCTAATGTTTCCTCATTTCCTGTTTTTCCTTCATAGTTTGCTTTCATAATTTCTAATGCTATGCATGCCTGTTTATAACAATCTAAAGGTCTAAGGTTATAAAGGTCTAAGGTTATAACAATCCCTCACTCTTTTTATTCTGTCGCCTCTTTGGTCTTACATCTGGTTCTTTTTGTGTTTCTTCCAATTCTACTTGTCCTTCCATTTGCATTTCTCCAGACACTTCTACGGTGCCCTTAAGTATTGGGAACTGTCCCTCTGGAGGCAGATATGGGGGTGGTTTAGAAAACTCTTTTAGTATTTTTCTTGCCTGTTTTTATACTTTTCAATGAGTCTTCTCCTTCCTTTTTGAACAAGGCTAGCACTTCTTTCTCTTTTCCCCTTTTTACCTCTCCTCTCTTCTCTTTTTTTACTATTTCCTTTAGTTTTATGATTTTTTTTATCAGAGTTTCCATTTCCTCACACAATGCTACATCAAATGCCCCTTTGGCCATTTTGTCATCATATTTTTAATTCTCTGCTGCCATTTATTTGAGAGCTTGTCTACCAGTTCTTTACACAATGGATATTTTACTCCTAATATTTCCACCGGAGTGGCTGCCATAATTTTTCCAATAATATGACAATCCTATATTTAAAGCTCAATGTATATTTTTATACAATAATTTAACTTACTATATATTCTCCCCAACTTAATTAGCTTCTTTTAACCACTTTCTCCTATTTTCTTCTGTACCATGCACTTTTAAGCCTAGTATTTATTATATCACATGAGTGTGCACATTTTTGATATATTATACAGTTAATTTATACTCCAAATCCTATTTTTGATCACTTAGCATCCAAAAATGCCAACCAATAACTTAGACCTAAATATTCTTTGTTTCTGTTATAAAAATTATTTTATGAGCAAATTAATTATTTAACTTGGGGCAGGGGTGCCCAACCCTGCTCCTGGCGATCGACTGTCCTGCAAAGTTCAGCTCCAACCCTAATCAAACACACCTGAAGCAACTAATTAGGGTCTTCAGGATCACTTAAAAATTAAAGGCAGGTGTCTTTGATTAGAGTTGGAGCTAAACTTTGCAGGACAGTCGATCGCCAGGAGCAGGGTTGGGCACCCCTGACTTAGGGCATATACCTATGTGATATCACAAAGCCTGGAAAACAAACGCTGTAGTCCAAACGATCCGTTCATTGTAGTTCTTGAAAAGGGATTTTTAAAAAACGAAATATCTCCCTTTGGAGTGGACTTTTTTATGCCCAAACATACGCACTACACACTGACTAAAATTCAAAAAGTGAAAGCATAATAGGACCCCTTTAACTTTTTTAAAGTATTTTTTCCTTAATTAGGAGCTCTAACTCAAGTTCGCGATCTTCTCTGTGGCTTCCTGATTCTGCTGACTCATCAGAGAGAGAGAGCGCCTAAACAGCATCTCATTGGTCAACTACGTCATATCCAACTTTTTCTTATTTTTTTAAATTTTCACTATTTATTTACAATTGACTTAGTTTAAATGAACAATTATACAGCTATGAACTTTTAATAATATCACAAACTATTTATAATAATTATATACAACAATAATTGTAAACCTGGAACAAAAGTAAGTCATATCATTACACAAACATTTTCTTCACAAAAATGCCCTTTAGCATGCTCAAAATATGATCTTGCATGTGCAGAATTGTGGCAGAAACATAAGCCCTATGTTGTTTATTATTTATATTTTACCATTGGGTCAGACACTACAGCGTCGTGGCTTTAGATATCATTTTAATGCTGATGACATTTAAATTTACACGTCATGCAGGCCTTCCCTATCCACCCAAATTGACAAAATTTCTGTTTGCATGCAGGATATAAAAACATGGCTTTACTCTTATTTTTCAGAAAGTGAAAGTCTGAAACTTAATATGGATAAAACTAAGATCATCGTTATTGGTACCCCATCACTTACCACCAAAGTTCCCGCTGACTTTACTTGCGATATCACTGGCACTCTAATTGCTCCATCTAGTATCGTTAGAAACCTTGGTGTTATGTTTGACTCCTCTCTTTCATTTCAGTCTCATATTAACTCTCTCTCTAAATCAGCATTTATGTCGAATTGTCCAGTTCCGTCCTTTCATTAGTGCTAATGATACAGAAACTCTCATTCATGCTTTTGTTTCATCTCGTCTCGATTACTGTAATGCCCTTTTCATTGGCTTACCAGCTACATCTATTGCTAAATTACAGTATATTCAAAACTCAGCTGTTCGCATTCTCACTCGCGCTAAGCATTCGGCCCGCTTCACCCCTATTCTAGCTGATCTGCATTGGCTACCAGTGGCCTATCGTATTAAGTTTAAAATTCATAGTGACAGTTCTGAGGATCGCCCCGGAGCCAGAGCCTGTGACGTCAGACCAGGTGCGAGAGCCTGCTATAGAGCTTGCCATGGGGGAGAGCGCCATGGACAGGGAGAGCGCGGAGGGAAGCTCCGCCCACTGCACTGAGGCTGAGCTGAGCCCAATGGGGGTTCCTCCTGGCTCCTCCTGCTTCCGCCTATCTCCTCCCTCTGTCTGGTCCGCCCTGGTTCC
This sequence comes from Sinocyclocheilus grahami, assembly GCF_001515645.1. Lineage (NCBI taxonomy): Eukaryota > Metazoa > Chordata > Actinopteri > Cypriniformes > Cyprinidae > Sinocyclocheilus > Sinocyclocheilus grahami. Next base: position 21,786 of record NW_015506692.1, read on the forward strand.
TACAGTTTCCTCCCTGGCTCCTTCACCCATCTCCACCCTGGACTCTGGTTGTCGTCCTCCTCCCGGGTGTCCGTCCTCCGCCGGAACCTCCTCCAGGATGTGTCTGCCTGCCTTCCTGCCAGCCCTTTTCCATCCCACTTCCACTCCTTTGACCTCCTCCCAAGTCCCCCTTCATCCCACCATTTTTCTCTGTGGCGTGAAGTCACGCCTTCCGGGAGGGGGGCAAACTGTCACACCCCCATGGACTGTTTGTTGTGTTTCCTTCCCCAGGTGCTTAGTGTGACCTAGTTTTCTGTCCTGGTCTAATTGTGTCATTATGTTTAATTTTTATGTGTCATTATGAGTAATTATCAATTATCCTCATTTACTCTACCTTATAAGTTATATTCTGTTCAGTGTTTCTTTGTCCGGTCTCATGAACGTGTACGTGTGTACATGCCTTCCTATTGTGGATTACCTTATGTGGATTATTAAAGATGATTTACCCTCATCTTCTTTATCTGCGTGTGTTTCTCCCACACCACACCGTGACAAATAAAGCTTTGGTCACTGTTGAATTACTGTTCAGCAAGCTCTTCAATGTTAACTTTTTTTTATTCCTACAGTCTGAACTACCTCTATGAGCTGAGAACTTTTTTCCTTATAACCAGAACATTTAAAAACATGTTTGAGTCTTTCTGGAAATCCACATTTGCTGCACAATCCTGTATTGTGTTTACCAGTTTTAAAAAGTGATTGATTCAATGCTGTGCGCCCAATACAGAGTCATGATATTGTGTCATTCCTTCATTTACCACAAACCTGTCTCACATTTCCTACTTCTGTTTTATTTCATACAAGTGTCTTTTTTTCTTAATTATCTTTTTAATTAACCCCTTCCTTTTAGCTTTCCCCAGAGGGACATTAACATTATTTTTGTATACTTTAAAGCCTTTTTTGCCAAATCATCCACAATTTCATTTCCCACAATCCCCAGATGGGCAGGAATCCACAAAAAGAAGACTTTAATTCCTAGGTGTTGAATTCTGAATAGAGTCTAGAAGGTTTCTATTAGAATGTCTTGAGTCAGATTTTTCCATTGATATTTTTCTACCAAATGAGGGTAATAGAAGCAATCAAAACAACAAAAGAGCAACAATATCATCAGCAGAGTGATGATATCTCAAGATCATTATGTATACTCCAAGCAAGTATCCTTGTAAACACAGTTGCTTATGGCTTAGGTCAGGGGTAGGCAAGTTTGGTCCTAGAGAGCCGCAGTCCTGCAGAGTTCAGCTCCAACCCTGAAAACAAAACTCACCTGCCTATAGCCTTAGTAATCCTGAAGACATTGATTAGCTTGTTCAGGTGTTTGATTAGGGTTGGAGCTGAACTCTGCAGGACTACGGCTCTCTAGGACCGAATTTGCCTACCCCTGGCTTAGGTGAAGTTAAACTATTGAGAAAGAATGTGTAAAGATGTGTAACAGTATATTGGTTCACAGCAGTTTAATGTTCCTTACTGTTGCTTTCTGTGTCATGAATATTAATCAAACAACAAAACACATAGAGAAAAATCACTTTTGTAGCTTTAACACAGATTATTCAATTTAATTTATACAGTGAAGTCTATGCAGTGTTATTTTACATTTGATTATTCAATTTCTGTACCTGAATTACTGTTACACTTACCTGAAAAATATAAAGCACTGTTTATTTCATTTGCATCTTTGTTCTGTTATATTTATCTATGCTTGTAATTTGTTTGTTATTTTCTGTGCTGATTTACTCACCTACAAAATCACCCCAATCATTGATTACTTTTTTTTTCCAGCTGTCCTGGTGTTCGTGACAGTAGGCTCGGAGATACCGCCCGATATCCTGGATCTTGTGTTCGGTCTGGCCATTGGTTTGGGGATGATAACCTGAGGAAAGGCTGACAGACACTCCCAGCAGACGGAAGAAACTACGCCAGACCCTGGATATGAACTGCGGCCCTCTATCTGAAACAATGAAGACCAAAGTGTCGAAAGACATGCTGGAAGAGAGCTTCGGCTGCCTCCAAAGCAGTGGGTAATCCACGTAAGGGGATTACTTTACAGGTTTTGGAGAATCTATCCACCACGACAAATATGGTAGTGAATCCGTTAGAGGGTGGAAGATCAGTGGCAAAATCGATTCCAATGTGGGACCAGGGTCGACGTTGAACAGGTAAGGGAACCAGTTTTCCTGCAGGTAAATGGCGTGGAGTGGATGTGATGGCGCAAACCGAACAACCCTTGACGTAGCGGGCAACATCCTGAGCCATGCTGGGCCACCAGTATCTGTTCCGGAGGAGCGAGAGGGTTCGTTGGCTGCCTGGGTGACCCGATCCCGGAGAAGTGTGGATGGAGTCCAGAAGGGTGAGACGTAGAGTAGTAGGTACATACAAATCTCCCTTCCGGACCTCCCGGCGGAGTGGGTTCTGTGAGGGTGGCGGCACGAATTTGATCATTCACATCCAATGTGATTGGACATGCGAACACTGTGGGTGAGAGAATGGGTTCCGAGTTATCAGGAGAGGGATCTGGTTGGTGAAGTCGTGATAGAGCTTCATATATCAGCATTCCTATTCTTATCATTTAATAATGATAAATCGTGGTTTACTGGGAAACTCAAACAGCTTTGTCACGCCAAAAAGGATGCTTACAGAAGTGGGGATAAAATCTTGTATAACCAGGCCAGGAACAGACTAACAAAGGAGATCAGAGTGGCTAAAAAAAACTACTCTGAAAAGCTGAGAAAAGAGCTTTCAGCAAACGATCCAGCGTCAGTATGGACTGCTGTGCTTAAGATCTGTGTAGAGGACATGAACTGGGTCTTCAGGAAGCAGAAATCTAGAAAAGCTTCAGGCCCAAATGGTGTTTCACCTGCCTGTTTAAAAGTCTGTGCTTACCAACTGGCCCCCATCTTCACACAGATCTTCAACAGATCATTGGAGCTGTGTGACGTTCCCTGCTGCTTCAAACGCTAAAAAGCCCAAAATCACTAGACTTAACAACTACAGACCTGTTGCTCTCACGTCTGTGGTCATGAAGTCACTTGAGAGACTGGTCCTTGCCTACCTGAAGGACATCACTGGACCCTTGCTGGATCCTCTTCAGTTTGCCTACAGAGCAAACAGGTCTGTGGATGATGCAGTCAACATGGGACTGCATTACATCCTGCAACACCTCGACAGACCTGGGAATTACACAAGGATCCTATTTGTGGACTTCAGTTCGGCCTTTAATACTATCATGAGTATTAAATAGATGAGTCTTAGTCATCATGAGTATTAAATCATCGTGAGTTTGTCTGACCTTCTCTCAGACAAACTCACACAGCTCTCCGTGCCCACCTCCATCTGTCAGCGGATCACCAGCTTCCTGACAGAGAGGCAGCAGCTAGTGAGGCTGGGCAAACTCACATCCAGGACTGTCACCATCAGCACTGGTGCCCCCCAGTGTATATATATATATATA